>NW_027473365.1:900000-981453 GCF_050947335.1 Megachile rotundata | reverse complement strand
GAACAATTTTGCTGGTTTTGAACGAATTATGCTCATTTTCGCACGATTCAGCCTCTAATTCGCACATATCCGCTGTAATTCGACTCTGTACTATCTAGTCATGTTAAGTTATCCTATCTGAGCACAATTCAACACCGCAACGAACAATTTTGCTCGTTTTGCACGAATTATGCTCATTTTCGCACGATTCAGCCTCTAATTCGCACATATCCGCTGTAATTCGACTCTGTACTATCTAGTTATGTTAAGTTATCCTATCTGAGCACAATTCAACACCACAACGAACAATTTTGCTCGTTTTGCACGAATTATGCTCTTTTTCGTACGATTCAGCCTCTAATTCGCACATATCCGCTGTAATTCGACTCTGTACTATCTAGTCATGTTAAGTTATCGTAACTGAGCACAATTCAACACCACAATGAACAATTTTGCTCGTTTTGAACGAATTATGCTCATTTTCGCACGATTCAGCCTCTAATTCGCACATATCCGCTGTAATTCGACTCTGTACTATCTAGTCATGTTAAGTTATCCTATCTGAGCACAATTCAACACCGCAACGAACAATTTTGCTCGTTTTGCACGAATTATGCTCATTTTCGAACGATTCAGCCTCTAATTCGCACATATCCGCTGTAATTCGACTCTGTACTATCTAGTTATGTTAAGTTATCCTATCTGAGCACAATTCAACACCACAATGAACAATTTTGCTCGTTTTGCACGAATTTTGCTCGTTTTGCACGAATTATGCTCATTTTCGCACGATTCAGCCTCTAATTCGCACATATCCGCTGTAATTCGACTCTGTACTATCTAGTTATGTTAAGTGATCCTATCTGAGCACAATTCAACACCACAATGAACAATTTTGCTCGTTTTGCACGAATTTTGCTCGTTTTGCACGAATTATGCTCATTTTCGCACGATTCAGCCTCTAATTCGCACATATCCGCTGTAATTCGACTCTGTACTATCTAGTCATGTTAAGTTATCGTAACTGAGCACAATTCAATACCACAATGAACAATTTTGCTGGTTTTGAACGAATTATGCTCATTTTCGCACGATTCAGCCTCTAATTCGCACATATCCGCTGTAATTCGACTCTGTACTATCTAGTTATGTTAAGTTATCCTATCTGAGCACAATTCAACACCACAATGAACAATTTTGCTCGTTTTGAACGAATTTTGCTCATTTTCGAACGATTCAGCCTCTAATTCGCACATATCCGCTGTAATTCGACTCTGTACTATCTAGTTATGTTAAGTTATCCTATCTGAGCACAATTCGACACCACAATGAACAATTTTGCTGGTTTTGAACGAATTATGCTCATTTTCGCACGATTCAGCCTCTAATTCGCACATGTCCGCTGTAATTCGACTCTGTACTATCTAGTCATGCTAAGTTATCGTAACTGAGCGCAATTGAACACCACAATGAACAATTTTGATCGTTTTGAACGAATTATGCTCATTTTCGCACGATTCAGCCTCTAATTCGCACATATCCGCTGTAATTCGACTCTGTACTATCTAGTTATGTTAAGTTACCCTTTCTGAGCACAATTCAACACCACATTGAACAATTTTGCTCGTTTTGCACGAATTATGCTCATTTTCGCACGATTCAGCCTCTAATTCGCACATATCCGCTGTAATTCGACTCTGTACTATCTAGTCATGTTAAGTTATCGTAACTGAGCACAATTCAACACCACAATGAACAATTTTGCTGGTTTTGAACGAATTATGCTCATTTTCGCACGATTCAGCCTCTAATTCGCACATATCCGCTGTAATTCGACTCTGTACTATCTAGTCATGTTAAGTTATCCTATCTGAGCACAATTCAACACCGCAACGAACAATTTTGCTCGTTTTGCACGAATTATGCTCATTTTCGCACGATTCAGCCTCTAATTCGCACATATCCGCTGTAATTCGACTCTGTACTATCTAGTTATGTTAAGTTATCCTATCTGAGCACAATTCAACACCACAACGAACAATTTTGCTCGTTTTGCACGAATTATGCTCTTTTTCGCACGATTCAGCCTCTAATTCGCACATATCCGCTGTAATTCGACTCTGTACTATCTAGTCATGTTAAGTTATCGTAACTGAGCACAATTCAACACCACAATGAACAATTTTGCTCGTTTTGAACGAATTATGCTCATTTTCGCACGATTCAGCCTCTAATTCGCACATATCCGCTGTAATTCGACTCTGTACTATCTAGTCATGTTAAGTTATCCTATCTGAGCACAATTCAACACCGCAACGAACAATTTTGCTCGTTTTGCACGAATTATGCTCATTTTCGAACGATTCAGCCTCTAATTCGCACATATCCGCTGTAATTCGACTCTGTACTATCTAGTTATGTTAAGTTATCCTATCTGAGCACAATTCGACACCACAATGAACAATTTTGCTGGTTTTGAACGAATTATGCTCATTTTCGCACGATTCAGCCTCTAATTCGCACATATCCGCTGTAATTCGACTCTGTACTATCTAGTCATGCTAAGTTATCGTAACTGAGCACAATTCAACACCACAATGAACAATTTTGCTGGTTTTGAACGAATTATGCTCATTTTCGCACGATTCAGCCTCTAATTCGCACATATCCGCTGTAATTCGACTCTGTACTATCTGGTTTTGTTAAGTTATCCTATCTGAGCACAATTCAACACCACAATGAACAATTTTGCTCGTTTTGCACGAATTTTGCTCGTTTTGCACGAATTATGCTCATTTTCGCACGATTCAGCCTCTAATTCGCACATATCCGCTGTAATTCGACTCTGTACTATCTAGTTATGTTAAGTTGTCCTATCTGAGCACAATTCGACACCACAATGAACAATTTCGCTGGTTTTGAACGAATTATGCTCATTTCCGCACGATTCAGCCTCTAATTCGCACATATCCGCTGTAATTCGACTCTGTACTATCTAGTCATGTTAAGTTGTCGTAACTGAGCACAATTCAACACCACAATGAACAATTTTGCACGTTTTGCACGAATTTTGCTCGTTTTGCACGAATTATGCTCATTTTCGCACGATTCAGCCTCTAATTCGCACATATCCGCTGTAATTGGACTACGTACTATCTAGTCATGTTAAGTTATCGTAACTGAGGACAATTCAACACAACAATGAACAATTTTGCTCGTTTTGAACGAATTTTGCTCATTTTCAAACGATTCAGCCTCTAATTCGCACATATCCGCTGTAATTCGACTCTGTACTATCTAGTTATGTTAAGTTATCCTATCTGAGCACAATTCAACACCACAATGAACAATTTTGCTGGTTTTGAACGAATTATGCTCATTTTCGCACGATTCAGCCTCTAATTCGCACATATCCGCTGCAATTCGACTCTGTACTATCTAGTCATGTTAAGTTATCGTAACTGAGCACAATTCAACACCACAATGAACAATTTTGCTCGTTTTGCACGAATTATGCTCATTTTCGCACGATTCAGCCTCTAATTCGCACATATCCACTGTAATTCGACTCTGTACTATCTAGTCATGTTAAGTTATCGTAACTGAGCACAATTCAACACAACAATGAACAATTTTCCTCGTTTTGAACGAATTTTGCTCATTTTCAAACGATTCAGCCTCTAATTCGCACATATCCGCTGTAACTCGACTCTGTACTATCTAGTTATGTTAAGTTATCCTATCTGAGCACAATTCAACACCACAATGAACAATTTTGCTGGTTTTGAACGAATTATGCACATTTTCGCACGATTCAGCCTCTAATTCGCACATATCCGCTGCAATTCGACTCTGTACTATCTCGTTATGTTAAGTTATCCTATCTGAGCACAATTCAACACCACAATGAACAATTTTGCTCGTTTTGCACGAATTTTGCTCGTTTTGCACGAATTATGCTCATTTTCGCACGATTCAGCCTCTAATTCGCACATATCCGCTGTAATTCGACTCTGTACTATCTAGTCATGTTAAGTTATCGTAACTGACCACAATTCAACAACACAATGAACAATTTTGCTCGTTTTGAACGAATTATGCTCATTTTCGCACGATTCAGCCTCTAATTCGCACATATCCGCTGTACTTCGACTCTGTACTATCTAGTCATGTTAAGTTATTGTAACTGAGCACAATTCAACACCACAATGAACAATTTTGCTGGTTTTGAACGAATTATGCTCATTTTCGCACGATTCAGCCTCTAATTCGCACATATCCGCTGTAATTCGACTCTGTACTATCTAGTCATGTTAAGTTATCCTATCTGAGCACAATTCAACACCGCAACGAACAATTTTGCTCGTTTTGCACGAATTATGCTCATTTTCGCACGATTCAGCCTCTAATTCGCACATATCCGCTGTAATTCGACTCTGTACTATCTAGTTATGTTAAGTTATCCTATCTGAGCACAATTCAACACCACAACGAACAATTTTGCTCGTTTTGCACGAATTATGCTCTTTTTCGCACGATTCAGCCTCTAATTCGCACATATCCGCTGTAATTCGGCTCTGTACTATCTAGTCATGTTAAGTTATCCTATCTGAGCACAATTCAACACCGCAACGAACAATTTTGCTCGTTTTGCACGAATTATGCTCATTTTCGAACGATTCAGCCTCTAATTCGCACATATCCGATGTAATTCGACTCTGTACTATCTAGTTATGTTAAGTTATCCTATCTGAGCACAATTCGACACCACAATGAACAATTTTGCTGGTTTTGAACGAATTATGCTCATTTTCGCACGATTCAGCCTCTAATTCGCACATATCCGCTGTAATTCGACTCTGTACTATCTAGTCATGCTAAGTTATCGTAACTGAGCACAATTCAACACCACAATGAACAATTTTGCTGGTTTTGAACGAATTATGCTCATTTTCGCACGATTCAGCCTCTAATTCGCACATATCCGCTGTAATTCGACTCTGTACTATCTGGTTTTGTTAAGTTATCCTATCGGAGCACAATTCAACACCACAATGAACAATTTTGCTCGTTTTGCACGAATTTTGCTCGTTTTGCACGAATTATGCTCATTTTCGCACGATTCAGCCTCTAATTCGCACATATCCGCTGTAATTCGACTCTGTACTATCTAGTTATGTTAAGTTATCCTATCTGAGCACAATTCAACACCACAATGAAAAATTTTGCTGGTTTTGAACGAATTATGCTCATTTTCGCACGATTCAGCCTCTAATTCGCACATATCCGCTGTAATTCGACTCTGTACTATCTAGTCATGTTAAGTTATCGTAACTGAGCACAATTCAACACCACAATGAACAATTTTGCTCGGTATGAACGAATTTTGCTCATTTTCAAACGATTCAGCCTCTAATACGCACATATCCGCTGTAACTCGACTCTGTACTATCTAGTTATGTTAAGTTATCCTATCTGAGCACAATTCAACACCACAATGAACAATTTTGCTGGCTTTGAACGAATTATGCTCATTTTCGCACGATTCAGCCTCTAATTCGCACATATCCGCTGCAATTCGACTCTGTACTATCTCGTTATGTTAAGTTATCCTATCTGAGCACAATTCAACACCACAATGAACAATTTTGCTCGTTTTGCACGAATTTTGCTCGTTTTGCACGAATTATGCTCATTTTCGCACGATTCAGCCTCTAATTCGCACATATCCGCTGTAATTCGACTCTGTACTATCTAGTCATGTTAAGTTATCGTAACTGAGCACAATTCAACACCACAATGAACAATTTTGCTCGTTTTGAACGAATTATGCTCATTTTCGCACGATTCAGCCTCTAATTCGCACATATCCGCTGTAATTCGACTCTGTACTATCTAGTCATGTTAACTTATCGTAACTGAGCACAATTCAACAGCACAATGAACAATTTTGCTGGTTTTGAACGAATTATGCTAATTTTCGCACGATTCAGCCTCTAATCCGCACATATCCGCTGTAATTCGACTCTGTACTATCTAGTTATGTTAAGTTATCCTATCTGAGCACAATTCAACACCACAATGAACAATTTTGCTTGTTTTGAACGAATTATGCTCATTTTCGCACGATTCAGCCTCTAATTCGCACATATCCGCTGCAATTCGACTCTGTACTATCTAGTTATGTTGAGTTATCCTATCTGAGCACAATTCAACACCACAACGAACAATTTTGCTCGTTTTGCACGAATTATGCTCATTTTCGCACGATTCAGCCTCTAATTCGCACATATCCGCTGTAATTCGACTCTGTACTATCTAGTCATGTTAAGTTATCGTAACTGAGCACAATTCAACACCACAATGAACAATTTTGCTCGTTTTGAACGAATTTTGCTCATTTTCAAACGATTCAGCCTCTAATTCGCACATATCCGCTGTAACTCGACTCTGTACTATCTAGTTATGTTAAGTTATCGTATCTGAGCACAATTCAACACCACAATGAACAATTTTGCTGGTTTTGAACGAATTATGCACATTTTCGCACGATTCAGCCTCTAATTCGCACATATCCGCTGCAATTCGACTCTGTACTATCTCGTTATGTTAAGTTATCCTATCTGAGCACAATTCAACACCACAATGAACAATTTTGCTCGTTTTGCACGAATTTTGCTCGTTTTGCACGAATTATGCTCATTTTCGCACGATTCAGCCTCTAATTCGCACATATCCGCTGTAATTCGACTCTGTACTATCTAGTCATGTTAAGTTATCGTAACTGAGCACAATTCAACACCACAATGAACAATTTTGCTCGTTTTGAACGAATTATGCTCATTTTCGCACGATTCAGCCTCTAATTCGCACATATCCGCTGTAATTCGACTCTGTACTATCTAGTCATGTTAAGTTATCGAAACTGAGCACAATTCAACACAACAATGAACAATTTTGCTCGTTTTGAACGAATTTTGCTCATTTTCAAACGATTCAGCCTCTAATTCGCACATATCCGCTGTAATTCGACTACGTACTATCTAGTCATGTTAAGTTATCGTAACTGAGCACAATTCAACACAACAATGAACAATTTTGCTCGTTTTGAACGAATTTTGCTCATTTTCAAACGATTCAGCCTCTAATTCGCACATATCCGCTGTAATTCGACTCTGTACTATCTAGTTATGTTAAGTTATCCTATCTGAGCACAATTCAACACCACAATGAACAATTTTGCTCGTTTTGCACGAATTTTGCTCGTTTTGCACGAATTATGCTCATTTTCGCACGATTCAGCCTCTAATTCGCACATATCCGCTGTAATTCGACTCTGTACTATCTAGTCATGTTAAGTTATCGTAACTGAGCACAATTCAGCACCACAATGAACAATTTTGCTGGTTTTGAACGAATTATGCTCATTTTCGCACGATTCAGCCTCTAATTCGCACATATCCGCTGTAATTCGACTCTGTACTATCTAGTCATGTTAAGTTATCGTAACTGAGCACAATTCAACACCACAATGAACAATTTTGCTGGTTTTGAACGAATTATGCTCATTTTCGCACGATTCAGCCTCTAATTCGCACATATCCGCTGTAATTCGACTCTGTACTATCTAGTTATGTTAAGTTATACTATCTGAGCACAATTCAACACCACAATGAACAATTTTGCTGGTTTTGAACGAATTATGCTCATTTTCGCACGATTCAGCCTCTAATTCGCACATATCCGCTGTAATTCGACTACGTACTATCTAGTCATGTTAAGTTATCGTAACTGAGGACAATTCAACACAATAATGAACAATTTTGCTCGTTTTGAACGAATTTTGCTCATTTTCAAACGATTCAGCCTCTAATTCGCACATATCCGCTGTAATTCGACTCTGTACTATCTAGTTATGTTAAGTTATACTATCTGAGCACAATTCAACACCACAATGAACAATTTTGCTGGTTTTGAACGAATTATGCTCATTTTCGCACGATTCAGCCTCTAATTCGCACATATCCGCTGTAATTCGACTCTGTACTATCTAGTTATGTTAAGTTATCCTATCTGAGCACAATTCAACACCACAATGAACAATTTTGCTCGTTTTGCACGAATTTTGCTCGTTTTGCACGAATTATGCTCATTTTCGCACGATTCAGCCTCTAATTCGCACATATCCGCTGTAATTCGACTCTGTACTATCTAGTTATGTTAAGTTATCCTATCTGAGCACAATTCGACACCACAATGAACAATTTTGCTGGTTTTGAACGAATTATGCTCATTTTCGCACGGTTCAGCCTCTAATTCGCACATATCCGCTGTAATTCGACTCTGTACTATCTAGTCATGTTAAGTTATCGTAACTGAGCACAATTCAACACCACAATGAACAATTTTGCTCGTTTTGCACGAATTTTGCTCGTTTTGCACGAATTATGCTCATTTTCGCACGATTCAGCCTCTAATTCGCACATATCCGCTGTAATTCGACTCTGTACTATCTAGTCATGTTAAGTTATCGTAACTGAGCACAATTCAACACCACAATGAACAATTTTGCTCGTTTTGAACGAATTTTGCTCATTTTCGCACGATTCAGCCTCTAATTCGCACATATCCGCTGTAATTCGACTCTGTACTATCTAGTCATGTTAACTTATCGTAACTGAGCACAATTCAACACCACAATGAACAATTTTGCTCGTTTTGAACGAATTTTGCTCATTTTCAAACGATTCAGCCTCTAATTCGCACATATCCGCTGTAACTCGACTCTGTACTATCTAGTTATGTTAAGTTATCGTATCTGAGCACAATTCAACACCACAATGAACAATTTTGCTGGTTTTGAACGAATTATGCACATTTTCGCACGATTCAGCCTCTAATTCGCACATATCCGCTGCAATTCGACTCTGTACTATCTCGTTATGTTAAGTTATCCTATCTGAGCACAATTCAACACCACAATGAACAATTTTGCTCGTTTTGCACGAATTTTGCTCGTTTTGCACGAATTATGCTCATTTTCGCACGATTCAGCCTCTAATTCGCACATATCCGCTGTAATTCGACTACGTACTATCTAGTCATGTTAAGTTATCGTAACTGAGCACAATTCAACACAACAATGAACATTTTTCCTCGTTTTGAACGAATTTTGCTCATTTTCAAACGATTCAGCCTCTAATTCGCACATATCCGCTGTAACTCGACTCTGTACTATCTAGTTATGTTAAGTTATCGTATCTGAGCACAATTCAACACCACAATGAACAATTTTGCTGGTTTTGAACGAATTATGCACATTTTCGCACGATTCAGCCTCTAATTCGCACATATCCGCTGCAATTCGACTCTGTACTATCTCGTTATGTTAAGTTATCCTATCTGAGCACAATTCAACACCACAATGAACAATTTTGCTCGTTTTGCACGAATTTTGCTCGTTTAGCACGAATTATGCTCATTTTCGCACGATTCAGCCTCTAATTCGCACATATCCGCTGTAATTCGACTCTGTACTATCTAGTCATGTTAAGTTATCGTAACTGAGCACAATTCAACACCACAATGAACAATTTTGCTCGTTTTGAACGAATTATGCTCATTTTCGCACGATTCAGCCTCTAATTCGCACATATCCGCTGTAATTCGACTCTGTACTATCTAGTCATGTTAAGTTATCGAAACTGAGCACAATTCAACACAACAATGAACAATTTTGCTCGTTTTGAACGAATTTTGCTCATTTTCAAACGATTCAGCCTCTAATTCGCACATATCCGCTGTAATTCGACTACGTACTATCTAGTCATGTTAAGTTATCGTAACTGAGCACAATTCAACACAACAATGAACAATTTTGCTCGTTTTGAACGAATTTTGCTCATTTTCAAACGATTCAGCCTCTAATTCGCACATATCCGCTGTAATTCGACTCTGTACTATCTAGTTATGTTAAGTTATCCTATCTGAGCACAATTCAACACCACAACGAACGATTTTGCTCGTTTTGCACGAATTATGCTCATTTTCGCACGATTCAGCCTCTAATTCGCACATATCCGCTGTAATTCGACTCTGTACTATCTAGTCATGTTAAGTTATCGTAACTGAGCACAATTCAACACCACAATGAACAATTTTGCTGGTTTTGAACGAATTATGCTCATTTTCGCACGATTCAGCCTCTAATTCGCACATATCCGCTGTAATTCGACTCTGTACTATCTAGTCATGTTAAGTTATCGTAACTGAGCACAATTCAGCACCACAATGAACAATTTTGCTGGTTTTGAACGAATTATGCTCATTTTCGCACGATTCAGCCTCTAATTCGCACATATCCGCTGTAATTCGACTCTGTACTATCTAGTCATGTTAAGTTATCGTAACTGAGCACAATTCAACACCACAATGAACAATTTTGCTGGTTTTGAACGAATTATGCTCATTTTCGCACGATTCAGCCTCTAATTCGCACATATCCGCTGTAATTCGACTCTGTACTATCTAGTTATGTTAAGTTATACTATCTGAGCACAATTCAACACCACAATGAACAATTTTGCTGGTTTTGAACGAATTATGCTCATTTTCGCACGATTCAGCCTCTAATTCGCACATATCCGCTGTAATTCGACTACGTACTATCTAGTCATGTTAAGTTATCGTAACTGAGGACAATTCAACACAATAATGAACAATTTTGCTCGTTTTGAACGAATTTTGCTCATTTTCAAACGATTCAGCCTCTAATTCGCACATATCCGCTGTAATTCGACTCTGTACTATCTAGTTATGTTAAGTTATACTATCTGAGCACAATTCAACACCACAATGAACAATTTTGCTGGTTTTGAACGAATTATGCTCATTTTCGCACGATTCAGCCTCTAATTCGCACATATCCGCTGTAATTCGACTCTGTACTATCTAGTTATGTTAAGTTATCCTATCTGAGCACAATTCAACACCACAATGAACAATTTTGCTCGTTTTGCACGAATTTTGCTCGTTTTGCACGAATTATGCTCATTTTCGCACGATTCAGCCTCTAATTCGCACATATCCGCTGTAATTCGACTCTGTACTATCTAGTTATGTTAAGTTATCCTATCTGAGCACAATTCGACACCACAATGAACAATTTTGCTGGTTTTGAACGAATTATGCTCATTTTCGCACGATTCAGCCTCTAATTCGCACATATCCGCTGTAATTCGACTCTGTACTATCTAGTCATGTTAAGTTATCGTAACTGAGCACAATTCAACACCACAATGAACAATTTTGCTCGTTTTGCACGAATTTTGCTCGTTTTGCACGAATTATGCTCATTTTCGCACGATTCAGCCTCTAATTCGCACATATCCGCTGTAATTCGACTCTGTACTATCTAGTCATGTTAAGTTATCGTAACTGAGCACAATTCAACACCACAATGAACAATTTTGCTCGTTTTGAACGAATTTTGCTCATTTTCGCACGATTCAGCCTCTAATTCGCACATATCCGCTGTAATTCGACTCTGTACTATCTAGTCATGTTAACTTATCGTAACTGAGCACAATTCAACAGCACAATGAACAATTTTGCTGGTTTTGAACGAATTATGCTAATTTTCGCACGATTCAGCCTCTAATCCGCACATATCCGCTGTAATTCGACTCTGTACTATCTAGTTATGTTAAGTTATCCTATCTGAGCACAATTCAACACCACAATGAACAATTTTGCTTGTTTTGAACGAATTATGCTCATTTTCGCACGATTCAGCCTCTAATTCGCACATATCCGCTGCAATTCGACTCTGTACTATCTAGTTATGTTGAGTTATCCTATCTGAGCACAATTCAACACCACAACGAACAATTTTGCTCGTTTTGCACGAATTATGCTCATTTTCGCACGATTCAGCCTCTAATTCGCACATATCCGCTGTAATTCGACTCTGTACTATCTAGTCATGTTAAGTTATCGTAACTGAGCACAATTCAACACCACAATGAACAATTTTGCTCGTTTTGAACGAATTTTGCTCATTTTCAAACGATTCAGCCTCTAATTCGCACATATCCGCTGTAACTCGACTCTGTACTATCTAGTTATGTTAAGTTATCGTATCTGAGCACAATTCAACACCACAATGAACAATTTTGCTGGTTTTGAACGAATTATGCACATTTTCGCACGATTCAGCCTCTAATTCGCACATATCCGCTGCAATTCGACTCTGTACTATCTCGTTATGTTAAGTTATCCTATCTGAGCACAATTCAACACCACAATGAACAATTTTGCTCGTTTTGCACGAATTTTGCTCGTTTTGCACGAATTATGCTCATTTTCGCACGATTCAGCCTCTAATTCGCACATATCCGCTGTAATTCGACTACGTACTATCTAGTCATGTTAAGTTATCGTAACTGAGCACAATTCAACACAACAATGAACAATTTTCCTCGTTTTGAACGAATTTTGCTCATTTTCAAACGATTCAGCCTCTAATTCGCACATATCCGCTGTAACTCGACTCTGTACTATCTAGTTATGTTAAGTTATCGTATCTGAGCACAATTCAACACCACAATGAACAATTTTGCTGGTTTTGAACGAATTATGCACATTTTCGCACGATTCAGCCTCTAATTCGCACATATCCGCTGCAATTCGACTCTGTACTATCTCGTTATGTTAAGTTATCCTATCTGAGCACAATTCATCACCACAATGAACAATTTTGCTCGTTTTGCACGAATTTTGCTCGTTTAGCACGAATTATGCTCATTTTCGCACGATTCAGCCTCTAATTCGCACATATCCGCTGTAATTCGACTCTGTACTATCTAGTCATGTTAAGTTATCGTAACTGAGCACAATTCAACACCACAATGAACAATTTTGCTCGTTTTGAACGAATTATGCTCATTTTCGCACGATTCAGCCTCTAATTCGCACATATCCGCTGTAATTCGACTCTGTACTATCTAGTCATGTTAAGTTATCGAAACTGAGCACAATTCAACACAACAATGAACAATTTTGCTCGTTTTGAACGAATTTTGCTCATTTTCAAACGATTCAGCCTCTAATTCGCACATATCCGCTGTAATTCGACTACGTACTATCTAGTCATGTTAAGTTATCGTAACTGAGCACAATTCAACACAACAATGAACAATTTTGCTCGTTTTGAACGAATTTTGCTCATTTTCAAACGATTCAGCCTCTAATTCGCACATATCCGCTGTAATTCGACTCTGTACTATCTAGTTATGTTAAGTTATCCTATCTGAGCACAATTCAACACCACAACGAACGATTTTGCTCGTTTTGCACGAATTATGCTCATTTTCGCACGATTCAGCCTCTAATTCGCACATATCCGCTGTAATTCGACTCTGTACTATCTAGTCATGTTAAGTTATCGTAACTGAGCACAATTCAACACCACAATGAACAATTTTGCTGGTTTGAACGAATTATGCTCATTTTCGCACGATTCAGCCTCTAATTCGCACATATCCGCTGTAATTCGACTCTGTACTATCTAGTCATGTTAAGTTATCGTAACTGAGCACAATTCAACACCACAATGAACAATTTTTCTGGTTTTGAACGAATTATGCTCATTTTCGCACGATTCAGCCTCTAATTCGCACATATCCGCTGTAATTCGACTCTGTACTATCTAGTTATGTTAAGTTATACTATCCGAGCACAATTCAACACCACAATGAACAATTTTGCTGGTTTTGAACGAATTATGCTCATTTTCGCACGATTCAGCCTCTAATTCGCACATATCCGCTGTAATTCGACTCTGTACTATCTAGTTATGTTAAGTTATCCTATCTGAGCACAATTCAACACCACAATGAACAATTTTGCTCGTTTTGCACGAATTTTGCTCGTTTTGCACGAATTATGCTCATTTTCGCACGATTCAGCCTCTAATTCGCACATATCCGCTGTAATTCGACTCTGTACTATCTAGTTATATTAAGTTATCCTATCTGAGCACAATTCGACACCACAATGAACAATTTTGCTGGTTTTGAACGAATTATGCTCATTTTCGCACGATTCAGCCTCTAATTCGCACATATCCGCTGTAATTCGACTCTGTACTATCTAGTTATGTTAAGTTATCCTATCTGAGCACAATTCGACACCACAATGAACAATTTTGCTGGTTTTGAACGAATTATGCTCATTTTCGCACGATTCAGCCTCTAATTCGCACATATCCGCTGTAATTCGACTCTGTACTATCTAGTCATGTTAAGTTATCGTAACTGAGCACAATTCAACACCACAATGAACAATTTTGCTCGTTTTGCACGAATTTTGCTCGTTTTGCACGAATTATGCTCATTTTCGCACGATTCAGCCTCTAATTCGCACATATCCGCTGTAATTCGACTCTGTACTATCTAGTCATGTTAAGTTATCGTAACTGAGCACAATTCAACACCACAATGAACAATTTTGCTCGTTTTGAACGAATTTTGCTCATTTTCAAACGATTCAGCCTCTAATTCGCACATATCCGCTGTAACTCGACTCTGTACTATCTAGTTATGTTAAGTTATCCTATCTGAGCACAATTCAACACCACAATGAACAATTTTGCTGGTTTTGAACGAATTATGCTCATTTTCGCACGATTGAGCCTCTAATTCGCACATATCCGCTGCAATTCGACTCTGTACTATCTAGTTATGTTAAGTTATGCTATCTGAGCACAATTCAACACCACAATGAACAATTTTGCTGGTTTTGAACGAATTATGCTCATTTTCGCACGATTCAGCCTCTAATTCGCACATATCCGCTGTAATTCGACTCTGTACTATCTAGTTATGTTAAGTTATCCTATCTGAGCACAATTCAACACCACAATGAACAATTTTGCTCGTTTTGCACGAATTTTGTTCGTTTTGCACGAATTATGCTCATTTTCGCACGATTCAGCCTCTAATTCGCACATATCCGCTGTAATTCGACTCTGTACTATCTAGTCATGTTAAGTTATCGTAACTGAGCACAATTCAACACCACAATGAACAATTTTGCTCGTTTTGAACGAATTATGCTCATTTTCGCACGATTCAGCCTCTAATTCGCACATATCCGCTGTAATTCGACTCTGTACTATCTAGTCATGTTAAGTTATCGTAACTGAGCACAATTCAACACCACAATGAACAATTTTGCTCGTTTTGAACGAATTATGCTCATTTTCGCACGATTCAGCCTCTAATTCGCACATATCCGCTGTAATTCGACTCTGTACTATCTAGTCATGTTAAGTTATCGTAACTGAGCACAATTCAAAACCACAATGAACAATTTTGCTGGTTTTGAACGAATTATGCTCATTTTCGCACGATTCAGCCTCTAATTCGCACATATCCGCTGTAATTCGACTCTGTACTATCTAGTTATGTTAAGTTATCCTATCTGAGCACAATTCGACACCACAATGAACAATTTTGCTGGTTTTGAACGAATTATGCTCATTTTCGCACGATTCAGCCTCTAATTCGCACATATCCGCTGTAATTCGACTCTGTACTATCTAGTTATGTTAAGTTATCCTATCTGAGCACAATTCAACACCACAATGAACAATTTTGCTCGTTTTGCACGAATTTTGCTCGTTTTGCACGAATTATGCTCATTTTCGCACGATTCAGCCTCTAATTCGCACATATCCGCTGTAATTCGACTCTGTACTATCTAGTTATGTTAAGTTATCCTATCTGAGCACAATTCGACACCACAATGAACAATTTTGCTGGTTTTGAACGAATTATGCTCATTTTCGCACGATTCAGCCTCTAATTCGCACATATCCGCTGTAATTCGACTCTGTACTATCTAGTTATGTTAAGTTATCCTATCTGAGCACAATTCGACACCACAATGAACAATTTTGCTGGTTTTGAACGAATTATGCTCATTTTCGCACGATTCAGCCTCTAATTCGCACATATCCGCGGTAATTCGACTCTGTACTATCTAGTCATGTTAAGTTATCGTAACTGAGCACAATTCAACACCACAATGAACAATTTTGCTCGTTTTGCACGAATTTTGCTCGTTTTGCACGAATTATGCTCATTTTCGCACGATTCAGCCTCTAATTCGCACATATCCGCTGTAATTCGACTCTGTACTATCTAGTCATGTTAAGTTATCCTATCTCAGCACAATTCAACACCACAACGAACAATTTTGCTCGTTTTGCACGAATTATGCTCATTTTCGCACGATTCAGCCTCTAGTTCGCACATATCCGCTGTAATTCGACTCTGTACTATCTAGTCATGTTAAGTTATCCTATCTCAGCACAATTCAACACCACAACGAACAATTTTGCTCGTTTTGAACGAATTTTGCTCATTTTCAAACGATTCAGCCTCTAATTCGCACATATCCGCTGTAACTCGACTCTGTACTATCTAGTTATGTTAAGTTATCGTATCTGAGCACAATTCAACACCACAATGAACAATTTGCTGGTTTTGAACGAATTATGCACATTTTCGCACGATTCAGCCTCTAATTCGCACATATCCGCTGCAATTCGACTCTGTACTATCTCGTTATGTTAAGTTATCCTATCTGAGCACAATTCAACACCACAATGAACAATTTTGCTCGTTTTGCACGAATTTTGCTCGTTTTGC
This sequence comes from Megachile rotundata, assembly GCF_050947335.1. NCBI lineage: Eukaryota > Metazoa > Arthropoda > Insecta > Hymenoptera > Megachilidae > Megachile > Megachile rotundata. Next base: position 964,759 of record NW_027473365.1, on the reverse strand, counting down.
ACGAATTATGCTCATTTTCGCACGATTCAGCCTCTAATTCGCACATATCCGCTGTAATTCGACTACGTACTATCTAGTCATGTTAAGTTATCGTAACTGAGCACAATTCAACACAACAATGAACAATTTTCCTCGTTTTGAACGAATTTTGCTCATTTTCAAACGATTCAGCCTCTAATTCGCACATATCCGCTGTAACTCGACTCTGTACTATCTAGTTATGTTAAGTTATCGTATCTGAGCACAATTCAACACCACAATGAACAATTTTGCTGGTTTTGAACGAATTATGCACATTTTCGCACGATTCAGCCTCTAATTCGCACATATCCGCTGCAATTCGACTCTGTACTATCTCGTTATGTTAAGTTATCCTATCTGAGCACAATTCAACACCACAATGAACAATTTTGCTCGTTTTGCACGAATTTTGCTCGTTTAGCACGAATTATGCTCATTTTCGCACGATTCAGCCTCTAATTCGCACATATCCGCTGTAATTCGACTCTGTACTATCTAGTCATGTTAAGTTATCGTAACTGAGCACAATTCAACACCACAATGAACAATTTTGCTCGTTTTGAACGAATTATGCTCATTTTCGCACGATTCAGCCTCTAATTCGCACATATCCGCTGTAATTCGACTCTGTACTATCTAGTCATGTTAAGTTATCGAAACTGAGCACAATTCAACACAACAATGAACAATTTTGCTCGTTTTGAACGAATTTTGCTCATTTTCAAACGATTCAGCCTCTAATTCGCACATATCCGCTGTAATTCGACTACGTACTATCTAGTCATGTTAAGTTATCGTAACTGAGCACAATTCAACACAACAATGAACAATTTTGCTCGTTTTGAACGAATTTTGCTCATTTTCAAACGATTCAGCCTCTAATTCGCACATATCCGCTGTAATTCGACTCTGTACTATCTAGTTATGTTAAGTTATCCTATCTGAGCACAATTCAACACCACAACGAACGATTTTGCTCGTTTTGCACGAATTATGCTCATTTTCGCACGATTCAGCCTCTAATTCGCACATATCCGCTGTAATTCGACTCTGTACTATCTAGTCATGTTAAGTTATCGTAACTGAGCACAATTCAACACCACAATGAACAATTTTGCTGGTTTTGAACGAATTATGCTCATTTTCGCACGATTCAGCCTCTAATTCGCACATATCCGCTGTAATTCGACTCTGTACTATCTAGTCATGTTAAGTTATCGTAACTGAGCACAATTCAGCACCACAATGAACAATTTTGCTGGTTTTGAACGAATTATGCTCATTTTCGCACGATTCAGCCTCTAATTCGCACATATCCGCTGTAATTCGACTCTGTACTATCTAGTCATGTTAAGTTATCGTAACTGAGCACAATTCAACACCACAATGAACAATTTTGCTGGTTTTGAACGAATTATGCTCATTTTCGCACGATTCAGCCTCTAATTCGCACATATCCGCTGTAATTCGACTCTGTACTATCTAGTTATGTTAAGTTATACTATCTGAGCACAATTCAACACCACAATGAACAATTTTGCTGGTTTTGAACGAATTATGCTCATTTTCGCACGATTCAGCCTCTAATTCGCACATATCCGCTGTAATTCGACTACGTACTATCTAGTCATGTTAAGTTATCGTAACTGAGGACAATTCAACACAATAATGAACAATTTTGCTCGTTTTGAACGAATTTTGCTCATTTTCAAACGATTCAGCCTCTAATTCGCACATATCCGCTGTAATTCGACTCTGTACTATCTAGTTATGTTAAGTTATACTATCTGAGCACAATTCAACACCACAATGAACAATTTTGCTGGTTTTGAACGAATTATGCTCATTTTCGCACGATTCAGCCTCTAATTCGCACATATCCGCTGTAATTCGACTCTGTACTATCTAGTTATGTTAAGTTATCCTATCTGAGCACAATTCAACACCACAATGAACAATTTTGCTCGTTTTGCACGAATTTTGCTCGTTTTGCACGAATTATGCTCATTTTCGCACGATTCAGCCTCTAATTCGCACATATCCGCTGTAATTCGACTCTGTACTATCTAGTTATGTTAAGTTATCCTATCTGAGCACAATTCGACACCACAATGAACAATTTTGCTGGTTTTGAACGAATTATGCTCATTTTCGCACGATTCAGCCTCTAATTCGCACATATCCGCTGTAATTCGACTCTGTACTATCTAGTCATGTTAAGTTATCGTAACTGAGCACAATTCAACACCACAATGAACAATTTTGCTCGTTTTGCACGAATTTTGCTCGTTTTGCACGAATTATGCTCATTTTCGCACGATTCAGCCTCTAATTCTCACATATCCGCTGTAATTCGACTCTGTACTATCTAGTCATGTTAAGTTATCGTAACTGAGCACAATTCAACACCACAATGAACAATTTTGCTCGTTTTGAACGAATTTTGCTCATTTTCGCACGATTCAGCCTCTAATTCGCACATATCCGCTGTAATTCGACTCTGTACTATCTAGTCATGTTAACTTATCGTAACTGAGCACAATTCAACAGCACAATGAACAATTTTGCTGGTTTTGAACGAATTATGCTAATTTTCGCACGATTCAGCCTCTAATCCGCACATATCCGCTGTAATTCGACTCTGTACTATCTAGTTATGTTAAGTTATCCTATCTGAGCACAATTCAACACCACAATGAACAATTTTGCTTGTTTTGAACGAATTATGCTCATTTTCGCACGATTCAGCCTCTAATTCGCACATATCCGCTGCAATTCGACTCTGTACTATCTAGTTATGTTGAGTTATCCTATCTGAGCACAATTCAACACCACAACGAACAATTTTGCTCGTTTTGCACGAATTATGCTCATTTTCGCACGATTCAGCCTCTAATTCGCACATATCCGCTGTAATTCGACTCTGTATTATCTAGTCATGTTAAGTTATCGTAACTGAGCACAATTCAACACCACAATGAACAATTTTGCTCGTTTTGAACGAATTTTGCTCATTTTCAAACGATTCAGCCTCTAATTCGCACATATCCGCTGTAACTCGACTCTGTACTATCTAGTTATGTTAAGTTATCGTATCTGAGCACAATTCAACACCACAATGAACAATTTTGCTGGTTTTGAACGAATTATGCACATTTTCGCACGATTCAGCCTCTAATTCGCACATATCCGCTGCAATTCGACTCTGTACTATCTCGTTATGTTAAGTTATCCTATCTGAGCACAATTCAACACCACAATGAACAATTTTGCTCGTTTTGCACGAATTTTGCTCGTTTTGCACGAATTATGCTCATTTTCGCACGATTCAGCCTCTAATTCGCACATATCCGCTGTAATTCGACTACGTACTATCTAGTCATGTTAAGTTATCGTAACTGAGCACAATTCAACACAACAATGAACAATTTTCCTCGTTTTGAACGAATTTTGCTCATTTTCAAACGATTCAGCCTCTAATTCGCACATATCCGCTGTAACTCGACTCTGTACTATCTAGTTATGTTAAGTTATCGTATCTGAGCACAATTCAACACCACAATGAACAATTTTGCTGGTTTTGAACGAATTATGCACATTTTCGCACGATTCAGCCTCTAATTCGCACATATCCGCTGCAATTCGACTCTGTACTATCTCGTTATGTTAAGTTATCCTATCTGAGCACAATTCATCACCACAATGAACAATTTTGCTCGTTTTGCACGAATTTTGCTCGTTTAGCACGAATTATGCTCATTTTCGCACGATTCAGCCTCTAATTCGCACATATCCGCTGTAATTCGACTCTGTACTATCTAGTCATGTTAAGTTATCGTAACTGAGCACAATTCAACACCACAATGAACAATTTTGCTCGTTTTGAACGAATTATGCTCATTTTCGCACGATTCAGCCTCTAATTCGCACATATCCGCTGTAATTCGACTCTGTACTATCTAGTCATGTTAAGTTATCGAAACTGAGCACAATTCAACACAACAATGAACAATTTTGCTCGTTTTGAACGAATTTTGCTCATTTTCAAACGATTCAGCCTCTAATTCGCACATATCCGCTGTAATTCGACTACGTACTATCTAGTCATGTTAAGTTATCGTAACTGAGCACAATTCAACACAACAATGAACAATTTTGCTCGTTTTGAACGAATTTTGCTCATTTTCAAACGATTCAGCCTCTAATTCGCACATATCCGCTGTAATTCGACTCTGTACTATCTAGTTATGTTAAGTTATCCTATCTGAGCACAATTCAACACCACAACGAACGATTTTGCTCGTTTTGCACGAATTATGCTCATTTTCGCACGATTCAGCCTCTAATTCGCACATATCCGCTGTAATTCGACTCTGTACTATCTAGTCATGTTAAGTTATCGTAACTGAGCACAATTCAACACCACAATGAACAATTTTGCTGGTTTTGAACGAATTATGCTCATTTTCGCACGATTCAGCCTCTAATTCGCACATATCCGCTGTAATTCGACTCTGTACTATCTAGTCATGTTAAGTTATCGTAACTGAGCACAATTCAACACCACAATGAACAATTTTGCTGGTTTTGAACGAATTATGCTCATTTTCGCACGATTCAGCCTCTAATTCGCACATATCCGCTGTAATTCGACTCTGTACTATCTAGTTATGTTAAGTTATACTATCCGAGCACAATTCAACACCACAATGAACAATTTTGCTGGTTTTGAACGAATTATGCTCATTTTCGCACGATTCAGCCTCTAATTCGCACATATCCGCTGTAATTCGACTACGTACTATCTAGTCATGTTAAGTTATCGTAACTGAGGACAATTCAACACAATAATGAACAATTTTGCTCGTTTTGAACGAATTTTGCTCATTTTCAAACGATTCAGCCTCTAATTCGCACATATCCGCTGTAATTCGACTCTGTACTATCTAGTTATGTTAAGTTATACTATCTGAGCACAATTCAACACCACAATGAACAATTTTGCTGGTTTTGAACGAATTATGCTCATTTTCGCACGATTCAGCCTCTAATTCGCACATATCCGCTGTAATTCGACTCTGTACTATCTAGTTATGTTAAGTTATCCTATCTGAGCACAATTCAACACCACAATGAACAATTTTGCTCGTTTTGCACGAATTTTGCTCGTTTTGCACGAATTATGCTCATTTTCGCACGATTCAGCCTCTAATTCGCACATATCCGCTGTAATTCGACTCTGTACTATCTAGTTATGTTAAGTTATCCTATCTGAGCACAATTCGACACCACAATGAACAATTTTGCTGGTTTTGAACGAATTATGCTCATTTTCGCACGATTCAGCCTCTAATTCGCACATATCCGCTGTAATTCGACTCTGTACTATCTAGTTATGTTAAGTTATCCTATCTGAGCACAATTCGACACCACAATGAACAATTTTGCTGGTTTTGAACGAATTATGCTCATTTTCGCACGATTCAGCCTCTAATTCGCACATATCCGCTGTAATTCGACTCTGTACTATCTAGTCATGTTAAGTTATCGTAACTGAGCACAATTCAACACCACAATGAACAATTTTGCTCGTTTTGCACGAATTTTGCTCGTTTTGCACGAATTATGCTCATTTTCGCACGATTCAGCCTCTAATTCGCACATATCCGCTGTAATTCGACTCTGTACTATCTAGTCATGTTAAGTTATCGTAACTGAGCACAATTCAACACCACAATGAACAATTTTGCTCGTTTTGAACGAATTTTGCTCATTTTCAAACGATTCAGCCTCTAATTCGCACATATCCGCTGCAATTCGACTCTGTACTATCTAGTTATGTTAAGTTATGCTATCTGAGCACAATTCAACACCACAATGAACAATTTTGCTGGTTTTGAACGAATTATGCTCATTTTCGCACGATTCAGCCTCTAATTCGCACATATCCGCTGTAATTCGACTCTGTACTATCTAGTTATGTTAAGTTATCCTATCTGAGCACAATTCAACACCACAATGAACAATTTTGCTCGTTTTGCACGAATTTTGTTCGTTTTGCACGAATTATGCTCATTTTCGCACGATTCAGCCTCTAATTCGCACATATCCGCTGTAATTCGACTCTGTACTATCTAGTCATGTTAAGTTATCGTAACTGAGCACAATTCAACACCACAATGAACAATTTTGCTCGTTTTGAACGAATTATGCTCATTTTCGCACGATTCAGCCTCTAATTCGCACATATCCGCTGTAATTCGACTCTGTACTATCTAGTCATGTTAAGTTATCGTAACTGAGCACAATTCAACACCACAATGAACAATTTTGCTCGTTTTGAACGAATTATGCTCATTTTCGCACGATTCAGCCTCTAATTCGCACATATCCGCTGTAATTCGACTCTGTACTATCTAGTCATGTTAAGTTATCGTAACTGAGCACAATTCAAAACCACAATGAACAATTTTGCTGGTTTTGAACGAATTATGCTCATTTTCGCACGATTCAGCCTCTAATTCGCACATATCCGCTGTAATTCGACTCTGTACTATCTAGTTATGTTAAGTTATCCTATCTGAGCACAATTCGACACCACAATGAACAATTTTGCTGGTTTTGAACGAATTATGCTCATTTTCGCACGATTCAGCCTCTAATTCGCACATATCCGCTGTAATTCGACTCTGTACTATCTAGTCATGTTAAGTTATCGTAACTGAGCACAATTCAACACCACAATGAACAATTTTGCTCGTTTTGAACGAATTTTGCTCATTTTCGCACGATTCAGCCTCTAATTCGCACATATCCGCTGTAATTCGACTCTGTACTATCTAGTTATGTTAAGTTATCCTATCTGAGCACAATTCAACACCACAATGAACAATTTTGCTCGTTTTGCACGAATTTTGCTCGTTTTGCACGAATTATGCTCATTTTCGCACGATTCAGCCTCTAATTCGCACATATCCGCTGTAATTCGACTCTGTACTATCTAGTTATGTTAAGTTATCCTATCTGAGCACAATTCGACACCACAATGAACAATTTTGCTGGTTTTGAACGAATTATGCTCATTTTCGCACGATTCAGCCTCTAATTCGCACATATCCGCTGTAATTCGACTCTGTACTATCTAGTCATGTTAAGTTATCGTAACTGAGCACAATTCAACACCACAATGAACAATTTTGCTCGTTTTGCACGAATTTTGCTCGTTTTGCACGAATTATGCTCATTTTCGCACGATTCAGCCTCTAATTCGCACATATCCGCTGTAATTCGACTCTGTACTATCTAGTCATGTTAAGTTATCGTAACTGAGCACAATTCAACACCACAATGAACAATTTTGCTCGTTTTGAACGAATTTTGCTCATTTTCGCACGATTCAGCCTCTAATTCGCACATATCCGCTGTAATTCGACTCTGTACTATCTAGTCATGTTAACTTATCGTAACTGAGCACAATTCAACAGCACAATGAACAATTTTGCTGGTTTTGAACGAATTATGCTAATTTTCGCACGATTCAGCCTCTAATCCGCACATATCCGCTGTAATTCGACTCTGTACTATCTAGTTATGTTAAGTTATCCTATCTGAGCACAATTCAACACCACAATGAACAATTTTGCTTGTTTTGAACGAATTATGCTCATTTTCGCACGATTCAGCCTCTAATTCGCACATATCCGCTGCAATTCGACTCTGTACTATCTAGTTATGTTGAGTTATCCTATCTGAGCACAATTCAACACCACAACGAACAATTTTGCTCGTTTTGCACGAATTATGCTCATTTTCGCACGATTCAGCCTCTAATTCGCACATATCCGCTGTAATTCGACTCTGTACTATCTAGTCATGTTAAGTTATCGTAACTGAGCACAATTCAACACCACAATGAACAATTTTGCTCGTTTTGAACGAATTATGCACATTTTCGCACGATTCAGCCTCTAATTCGCACATATCCGCTGCAATTCGACTCTGTACTATCTCGTTATGTTAAGTTATCCTATCTGAGCACAATTCAACACCACAATGAACAATTTTGCTCGTTTTGCACGAATTTTGCTCGTTTTGCACGAATTATGCTCATTTTCGCACGATTCAGCCTCTAATTCGCACATATCCGCTGTAATTCGACTACGTACTATCTAGTCATGTTAAGTTATCGTAACTGAGCACAATTCAACACAACAATGAACAATTTTCCTCGTTTTGAACGAATTTTGCTCATTTTCAAACGATTCAGCCTCTAATTCGCACATATCCGCTGTAACTCGACTCTGTACTATCTAGTTATGTTAAGTTATCGTATCTGAGCACAATTCAACACCACAATGAACAATTTTGCTGGTTTTGAACGAATTATGCACATTTTCGCACGATTCAGCCTCTAATTCGCACATATCCGCTGCAATTCGACTCTGTACTATCTCGTTATGTTAAGTTATCCTATCTGAGCACAATTCATCACCACAATGAACAATTTTGCTCGTTTTGCACGAATTTTGCTCGTTTAGCACGAATTATGCTCATTTTCGCACGATTCAGCCTCTAATTCGCACATATCCGCTGTAATTCGACTCTGTACTATCTAGTCATGTTAAGTTATCGTAACTGAGCACAATTCAACACCACAATGAACAATTTTGCTCGTTTTGAACGAATTATGCTCATTTTCGCACGATTCAGCCTCTAATTCGCACATATCCGCTGTAATTCGACTCTGTACTATCTAGTCATGTTAAGTTATCGAAACTGAGCACAATTCAACACAACAATGAACAATTTTGCTCGTTTTGAACGAATTTTGCTCATTTTCAAACGATTCAGCCTCTAATTCGCACATATCCGCTGTAATTCGACTACGTACTATCTAGTCATGTTAAGTTATCGTAACTGAGCACAATTCAACACAACAATGAACAATTTTGCTCGTTTTGAACGAATTTTGCTCATTTTCAAACGATTCAGCCTCTAATTCGCACATATCCGCTGTAATTCGACTCTGTACTATCTAGTTATGTTAAGTTATCCTATCTGAGCACAATTCAACACCACAACGAACGATTTTGCTCGTTTTGCACGAATTATGCTCATTTTCGCACGATTCAGCCTCTAATTCGCACATATCCGCTGTAATTCGACTCTGTACTATCTAGTCATGTTAAGTTATCGTAACTGAGCACAATTCAACACCACAATGAACAATTTTGCTGGTTTTGAACGAATTATGCTCATTTTCGCACGATTCAGCCTCTAATTCGCACATATCCGCTGTAATTCGACTCTGTACTATCTAGTCATGTTAAGTTATCGTAACTGAGCACAATTCAACACCACAATGAACAATTTTGCTGGTTTTGAACGAATTATGCTCATTTTCGCACGATTCAGCCTCTAATTCGCACATATCCGCTGTAATTCGACTCTGTACTATCTAGTTATGTTAAGTTATACTATCCGAGCACAATTCAACACCACAATGAACAATTTTGCTGGTTTTGAACGAATTATGCTCATTTTCGCACGATTCAGCCTCTAATTCGCACATATCCGCTGTAATTCGACTACGTACTATCTAGTCATGTTAAGTTATCGTAACTGAGGACAATTCAACACAATAATGAACAATTTTGCTCGTTTTGAACGAATTTTGCTCATTTTCAAACGATTCAGCCTCTAATTCGCACATATCCGCTGTAATTCGACTCTGTACTATCTAGTTATGTTAAGTTATACTATCTGAGCACAATTCAACACCACAATGAACAATTTTGCTGGTTTTGAACGAATTATGCTCATTTTCGCACGATTCAGCCTCTAATTCGCACATATCCGCTGTAATTCGACTCTGTACTATCTAGTTATGTTAAGTTATCCTATCTGAGCACAATTCAACACCACAATGAACAATTTTGCTCGTTTTGCACGAATTTTGCTCGTTTTGCACGAATTATGCTCATTTTCGCACGATTCAGCCTCTAATTCGCACATATCCGCTGTAATTCGACTCTGTACTATCTAGTTATGTTAAGTTATCCTATCTGAGCACAATTCGACACCACAATGAACAATTTTGCTGGTTTTGAACGAATTATGCTCATTTTCGCACGATTCAGCCTCTAATTCGCACATATCCGCTGTAATTCGACTCTGTACTATCTAGTTATGTTAAGTTATCCTATCTGAGCACAATTCGACACCACAATGAACAATTTTGCTGGTTTTGAACGAATTATGCTCATTTTCGCACGATTCAGCCTCTAATTCGCACATATCCGCTGTAATTCGACTCTGTACTATCTAGTCATGTTAAGTTATCGTAACTGAGCACAATTCAACACCACAATGAACAATTTTGCTCGTTTTGCACGAATTTTGCTCGTTTTGCACGAATTATGCTCATTTTCGCACGATTCAGCCTCTAATTCGCACATATCCGCTGTAATTCGACTCTGTACTATCTAGTCATGTTAAGTTATCGTAACTGAGCACAATTCAACACCACAATGAACAATTTTGCTCGTTTTGAACGAATTTTGCTCATTTTCAAACGATTCAGCCTCTAATTCGCACATATCCGCTGCAATTCGACTCTGTACTATCTAGTTATGTTAAGTTATGCTATCTGAGCACAATTCAACACCACAATGAACAATTTTGCTGGTTTTGAACGAATTATGCTCATTTTCGCACGATTCAGCCTCTAATTCGCACATATCCGCTGTAATTCGACTCTGTACTATCTAGTTATGTTAAGTTATCCTATCTGAGCACAATTCAACACCACAATGAACAATTTTGCTCGTTTTGCACGAATTTTGTTCGTTTTGCACGAATTATGCTCATTTTCGCACGATTCAGCCTCTAATTCGCACATATCCGCTGTAATTCGACTCTGTACTATCTAGTCATGTTAAGTTATCGTAACTGAGCACAATTCAACACCACAATGAACAATTTTGCTCGTTTTGAACGAATTATGCTCATTTTCGCACGATTCAGCCTCTAATTCGCACATATCCGCTGTAATTCGACTCTGTACTATCTAGTCATGTTAAGTTATCGTAACTGAGCACAATTCAACACCACAATGAACAATTTTGCTCGTTTTGAACGAATTATGCTCATTTTCGCACGATTCAGCCTCTAATTCGCACATATCCGCTGTAATTCGACTCTGTACTATCTAGTCATGTTAAGTTATCGTAACTGAGCACAATTCAAAACCACAATGAACAATTTTGCTGGTTTTGAACGAATTATGCTCATTTTCGCACGATTCAGCCTCTAATTCGCACATATCCGCTGTAATTCGACTCTGTACTATCTAGTTATGTTAAGTTATCCTATCTGAGCACAATTCGACACCACAATGAACAATTTTGCTGGTTTTGAACGAATTATGCTCATTTTCGCACGATTCAGCCTCTAATTCGCACATATCCGCTGTAATTCGACTCTGTACTATCTAGTTATGTTAAGTTATCCTATCTGAGCACAATTCGACACCACAATGAACAATTTTGCTGGTTTTGAACGAATTATGCTCATTTTCGCACGATTCAGCCTCTAATTCGCACATATCCGCTGTAATTCGACTCTGTACTATCTAGTCATGTTAAGTTATCGTAACTGAGCACAATTCAACACCACAATGAACAATTTTGCTCGTTTTGCACGAATTTTGCTCGTTTTGCACGAATTATGCTCATTTTCGCACGATTCAGCCTCTAATTCGCACATATCCGCTGTAATTCGACTCTGTACTATCTAGTCATGTTAAGTTATCCTATCTCAGCACAATTCAACACCACAACGAACAATTTTGCTCGTTTTGCACGAATTATGCTCATTTTCGCACGATTCAGCCTCTAATTCGCACATATCCGCTGTAATTCGACTCTGTACTATCTAGTTATGTTAAGTTATCCTATCTGAGCACAATTCGACACCACAATGAACAATTTTGCTGGTTTTGAACGAATTATGCTCATTTTCGCACGATTCAGCCTCTAATTCGCACATATCCGCTGTAATTCGACTCTGTACTATCTAGTCATGTTAAGTTATCGTAACTGAGCACAATTCAACACCACAATGAACAATTTTGCTCGTTTTGCACGAATTTTGCTCGTTTTGCACGAATTATGCTCATTTTCGCACGATTCAGCCTCTAATTCGCACATATCCGCTGTAATTCGACTCTGTACTATCTAGTCATGTTAAGTTATCCTATCTCAGCACAATTCAACACCACAACGAACAATTTTGCTCGTTTTGCACGAATTATGCTCATTTTCGCACGATTCAGCCTCTAGTTCGCACATATCCGCTGTAATTCGACTCTGTACTATCTAGTCATGTTAAGTTATCCTATCTGAGCACAATTCAGCACCACAACGAACAATTTTGCTCGTTTTGCACGAATTATGCTCATTTTCGCACGATTCAGCCTCTAATTCGCACATATCCGCTGTAATTCGACTCTGTACTATCTCGTTATGTTAAGTTATCCTATCTGAGCACAATTAAACACCACAACGATCAGTTTTGCTCGTTTTGCACGAATTATGCTCTTTTTCGCACGATTCAGCCTCTAATTCGCACATATCCGCTGTAATTCGACTCTGTACTATCTAGTCATGTTAAGTTATCGTAACTGAGCACAATTCAACACCACAATGAACAATTTTGCTCGTTTTGCACGAATTATGCTCATTTTCGCACGATTCAGCCTCTAATTCGCACATATCCGCTGTAATTCGACTCTGTACTATCTAGTTATGTTAAGTTATCCTATCTGAGCACAATTCAACACCACATTGAACAATTTTGCTCGTTTTACACGAATTATGCTCATTTTCGCACGATTCAGCCTCTAATTCGCACATATCCGCTGTAATTCGACTCTGTACTATCTAGTCATGTTAAGTTATCGTAACTGAGCACAATTCAACACCACAATGAACAATTTTGATCGTTTTGAACGAATTATGCTCATTTTCGCACGATTCAGCCTCTAATTCGCACATATCCGCTGTAATTCGACTCTGTACTATCTAGTCATGTTAAGTTATCGTAACTGAGCACAATTCAACACCACAATGAACAATTTTGCTCGTTTTGCACGAATTTTGCTCGTTTTGCACGAATTATGCTCATTTTCGCACGATTCAGCCTCTAATTCGCACATATCCGCTGTAATTCGACTCTGTACTATCTAGTCATGTTAAGTTATCCTATCTGAGCACAATTCAACAACACAACGAACAATTTTGCTCGTTTTGCACGAATTATGCTCATTTTCGCACGATTCAGCCTCTAATTCGCACATATCCGCTGTAATTCGACTCTGTACTATCTAGTTATGTTAAGTTATCCTATCTGAGCACAATTCGACACCACAATGAACAATTTTGCTGGTTTTGAACGAATTATGCTCATTTTCGCACGATTCTGCCTCTAATTCGCACATATCCGCTGTAATTCGACTCTGTACTATCTAGTCATGTTAAGTTATCGTAACTGAGCACAATTCAACACCACAATGAACAATTTTGCTGGTTTTGAACGAATTATGCTCATTTTCGCACGATTCAGCCTCTAATTCGCACATATCCGCTGTAATTCGACTCTGTACTATCTAGTTATGTTAAGTTATCCTATCTGAGCACAATTCAACACCACAATGAACAATTTTGCTGGTTTTGAACGAATTATGCTCATTTTCGCACGATTCAGCCTCTAATTCGCACATATCCGCTGTAATTCGACTCTGTACTATCTAGTTATGTTAAGTTATCCTATCTGAGCACAATTCAACACCACAATGAACAATTTTGCTCGTTTTGCACGAATTTTGCTCGTTTTGCACGAATTATGCTCATTTTCGCAAGATTCAGCCTCTAATTCGCACATATCCGCTGTAATTCGACTCTGTACTATCTAGTTATGTTAAGTTATCCTATCTGAGCACAATTAAACACCACAACGAACAGTTTTGCTCGTTTTGCACGAATTATGCTCTTTTTCGCACGATTCAGCCTCTAATTCGCACATATCCGCTGTAATTCGACTCTGTACTATCTAGTCATGTTAAGTTATCGTAACTGAGCACAATTCAACACCACAATGAACAATTTTGCTCGTTTTGCACGAATTATGCTCATTTTCGCACGATTCAGCCTCTAATTCGCACATATCCGCTGTAATTCGACTCTGTACTATCTAGTTATGTTAAGTTATCCTATCTGAGCACAATTCGACACCACAATGAACAATTCTGCTGGTTTTGAACGAATTATGCTCATTTTCGCACGATTCTGCCTCTAATTCGCACATATCCGCTGTAATTCGACTCTGTACTATCTAGTCATGTTAAGTTATCGTAACTGAGCACAATTCAACACCACAATGAACAATTTTGCTGGTTTTGAACGAATTATGCTCATTTTCGCACGATTCAGCCTCTAATTCGCACATATCCGCTGTAATTCGACTCTGTACTATCTAGTTATGTTAAGTTATCCTATCTGAGCACAATTCAACACCACAATGAACAATTTTGCTGGTTTTGAACGAATTATGCTCATTTTCGCACGATTCAGCCTCTAATTCGCACATATCCGCTGTAATTCGACTCTGTACTATCTAGTTATGTTAAGTTATCCTATCTGAGCACAATTCAACACCACAATGAACAATTTTGCTCGTTTTGCACGAATTTTGCTCGTTTTGCACGAATTATGCTCATTTTCGCAAGATTCAGCCTCTAATTCGCACATATCCGCTGTAATTCGACTCTGTACTATCTAGTTATGTTAAGTTATCCTATCTGAGCACAATTAAACACCACAACGAACAGTTTTGCTCGTTTTGCACGAATTATGCTCTTTTTCGCACGATTCAGCCTCTAATTCGCACATATCCGCTGTAATTCGACTCTGTACTATCTAGTCATGTTAAGTTATCGTAACTGAGCACAATTCAACACCACAATGAACAATTTTGCTCGTTTTGCACGAATTATGCTCATTTTCGCACGATTCAGCCTCTAATTCGCACATATCCGCTGTAATTCGACTCTGTACTATCTAGTTATGTTAAGTTATCCTATCTGAGCACAATTCAACACCACATTGAACAATTTTGCTCGTTTTACACGAATTGTGCTCATTTTCGCACGATTCAGCCTCTAATTCGCACATATCCGCTGTAATTCGACTCTGTACTATCTAGTCATGTTAAGTTATCGTAACTGAGCACAATTCAACACCACAATGAACAATTTTGATCGTTTTGAACGAATTATGCTCATTTTCGCACGATTCAGCCTCTAATTCGCACATATCCGCTGTAATTCGACTCTGTACTATCTAGTCATGTTAAGTTATCGTAACTGAGCACAATTCAACACCACAATGAACAATTTTGCTGGTTTTGAACGAATTATGCTCATTTTCGCACGATTCAGCCTCTAATTCGCACATATCCGCTGTAATTCGACTCTGTACTATCTAGTCATGTTAAGTTATCGTAACTGAGCACAATTCAACACCACAATGAACAATTTTGCTCGTTTTGCACGAATTTTGCTCGTTTTGCACGAATTATGCTCATTTTCGCACGATTCAGCCTCTAATTCGCACATATCCGCTGTAATTCGACTCTGTACTATCTAGTTATGTTAAGTTATCCTATCTGAGCACAATTCAACACCACAACGAACAATTTGCTCGTTTTGCACGAATTATGCTCTTTTTCGCACGATTCAGCCTCTAATTCGCACATATCCGCTGTAATTCGACTCTGTACTATCTAGTCATGTTAAGTTATCCTATCTGAGCACAATTCAACACCACAACGAACAATTTTGCTCGTTTTGCACGAATTATGCTCATTTTCGCACGATTCAGCCTCTAATTCGTACATATCCGCTGTAATTCGACTCTGTACTATCTAGTTATGTTAAGTTATCCTATCTGAGCACAATTAAACACCACTACGAACAGTTTTGCTCGTTTTGCACGAATTATGCTCTTTTTCGCACGATTCAGCCTCTAATTCGCACATATCCGCTGTAATTCGACTCTGTACTATCTAGTCATGTTAAGTTATCGTAACTGAGCACAATTCAACACCACAATGAACAATTTTGCTGGTTTTGAACGAATTATGCTCGTTTTCGCACGATTCAGCCTCTAATTCGCACATATCCGCTGTATTTCGACTCTGTACTATCTAGTTATGTTAAGTTATCCT
Source organism: Megachile rotundata (assembly GCF_050947335.1). Classification (NCBI taxonomy): domain Eukaryota; kingdom Metazoa; phylum Arthropoda; class Insecta; order Hymenoptera; family Megachilidae; genus Megachile; species Megachile rotundata. The sequence goes on along the minus strand of NW_027473365.1, from coordinate 948,454 downwards.
ATCTGAGCACAATTCAACACCACAATGAACAATTTTGCTCGTTTTGCACGAATTTTGCTCGTTTTGCACGAATTATGCTCATTTTCGCACGATTCAGCCTCTAATTCGCACATATCCGCTGTAATTCGACTCTGTACTATCTAGTCATGTTAAGTTATCGTAACTGAGCACAATTCAAAACCACAATGAACAATTTTGCTCGTTTTGAACGAATTATGCTCATTTTCGCACGATTCAGGCTCTAATTCGCACATATCCGCTGTAATTCGACTCTGTACTATCTAGTCATGCTAAGTTATCGTAACTGAGCACAATTCAACACCACAATGAACAATTTTGCTGGTTTTGAACGAATTCTGCTCATTTTCGCACGATTCAGTCTCTAATTCGCACATATCCGCTGTAATTCGACTCAGTACTATCTAGTTATGTTAAGTTATCCTATCTGAGCACAATTCCACACCACAACGAACAATTTTGCTCGTTTTGCACGAATTATGCTCATTTTCGCACGATTCAGCCTCTAATTCGCACATATCCGCTGTAATTCGACTCTGTACTATCTAGTTATGTTAAGTTATCCTATCTGAGCACAATTCGACACCACAATGAACAATTTTGCTGGTTTTGAACGAATTATGCTCATTTTCGCACGATTCAGCCTCTAATTCGCACATATCCGCTGTAATTCGACTCTGTACTATCTAGTTATGTTAAGTTATGCTATCTGAGCACAATTCAACACCACAATGAACAATTTTGCTGGTTTTGAACGAATTATGCTCATTTTCGCACGATTCAGCCTCTAATTCGCACATATCCGCTGTAATTCGACTCTGTACTATCTAGTTATGTTAAGTTATCCTATCTGAGCACAATTCAACACCACAATGAACAATTTTGCTCGTTTTGCACGAATTTTGTTCGTTTTGCACGAATTATGCTCATTTTCGCACGATTCAGCCTCTAATTCGCACATATCCGCTGTAATTCGACTCTGTACTATCTAGTCATGTTAAGTTATCGTAACTGAGCACAATTCAACACCACAATGAACAATTTTGCTCGTTTTGAACGAATTATGCTCATTTTCGCACGATTCAGCCTCTAATTCGCACATATCCGCTGTAATTCGACTCTGTACTATCTAGTCATGTTAAGTTATCGTAACTGAGCACAATTCAACACCACAATGAACAATTTTGCTCGTTTTGAACGAATTATGCTCATTTTCGCACGATTCAGCCTCTAATTCGCACATATCCGCTGTAATTCGACTCTGTACTATCTAGTCATGTTAAGTTATCGTAACTGAGCACAATTCAAAACCACAATGAACAATTTTGCTGGTTTTGAACGAATTATGCTCATTTTCGCACGATTCAGCCTCTAATTCGCACATATCCGCTGTAATTCGACTCTGTACTATCTAGTTATGTTAAGTTATCCTATCTGAGCACAATTCGACACCACAATGAACAATTTTGCTGGTTTTGAACGAATTATGCTCATTTTCGCACGATTCAGCCTCTAATTCGCACATATCCGCTGTAATTCGACTCCGTACTATCTAGTTATGTTAAGTTATCCTATCTGAGCACAATTCAACACCACAATGAACAATTTTGCTCGTTTTGCACGAATTTTGCTCGTTTTGCACGAATTATGCTCATTTTCGCACGATTCAGCCTCTAATTCGCACATATCCGCTGTAATTCGACTCTGTACTATCTAGTTATGTTAAGTTATCCTATCTGAGCACAATTCGACACCACAATGAACAATTTTGCTGGTTTTGAACGAATTATGCTCATTTTCGCACGATTCAGCCTCTAATTCGCACATATCCGCTGTAATTCGACTCTGTACTATCTAGTTATGTTAAGTTATCCTATCTGAGCACAATTCGACACCACAATGAACAATTTTGCTGGTTTTGAACGAATTATGCTCATTTTCGCAAGATTCAGCCTCTAATTCGCACATATCCGCTGTAATTCGACTCTGTACTATCTAGTCATGTTAAGTTATCGTAACTGAGCACAATTCAACACCACAATGAACAATTTTGCGAACGAATTATGCTCATTTTCGCACGATTCAGGCTCTAATTCGCACATATCCGCTGTAATTCGACTCTGTACTATCTAGTCATGCTAAGTTATCGTAACTGAGCACAATTCGACACCACAATGAACAATTTTGCTGGTTTTGAACGAATTCTGCTCATTTTCGCACGATTCAGTCTCTAATTCGCACATATCCGCTGTAATTCGACTCTGTACTATCTAGTTATGTTAAGTTATCCTATCTGAGCACAATTCCACACCACAACGAACAATTTTGCTCGTTTTGCACGAATTATGCTCATTTTCGCACGATTCAGCCTCTAATTCGCACATATCCGCTGTAATTCGACTCTGTACTATCTAGTTATGTTAAGTTATCCTATCTGAGCACAATTCGACACCACAATGAACAATTTTGCTGGTTTTGAACGAATTATGCTCATTTTCGCACGATTCAGCCTCTAATTCGCACATATCCGCTGTAATTCGACTCTGTACTATCTAGTTATGTTAAGTTATGCTATCTGAGCACAATTCAACACCACAATGAACAATTTTGCTGGTTTTGAACGAATTATGCTCGTTTTCGCACGATTCAGCCTCTAATTCGCACATATCCGCTGTAATTCGACTCTGTACTATCTAGTTATGTTAAGTTATCCTATCTGAGCACAATTCAACACCACAATGAACAATTTTGCTCGTTTTGCACGAATTTTGCTCGTTTTGCACGAATTATGCTCATTTTCGCACGATTCAGCCTCTAATTCGCACATATCCGCTGTAATTCGACTCTGTACTATCTAGTCATGTTAAGTTATCGTAACTGAGCACAATTCAACACCACAATGAACAATTTTGCTCGTTTTGAACGAATTTTGCTCATTTTCAAACGATTGAGCCTCTAATTCGCACATATCCGCTGTAACTCGACTCTGTACTATCTAGTTATGTTAAGTTATCCTATCTGAGCACAATTCAACACCACAATGAACAATTTTGCTGGTTTTGAACGAATTATGCTCATTTTCGCACGATTCAGCCTCTAATTCGCACATATCCGCTGCAATTCGACTCTGTACTATCTAGTTATGTTAAGTTATCCTATCTGAGCACAATTCAACACCACAATGAACAATTTTGCTCGTTTTGCACGAATTTTGCTCGTTTTGCACGAATTATGCTCATTTTCGCACGATTCAGCCTCTAATTCGCACATATCCGCTGTAATTCGACTCTGTACTATCTAGTCATGTTAAGTTATCGTAACTGAGCACAATTCAAAACCACAATGAACAATTTTGCTCGTTTTGAACGAATTATGCTCATTTTCGCACGATTCAGGCTCTAATTCGCACATATCCGCTGTAATTCGACTCTGTACTATCTAGTCATGCTAAGTTATCGTAACTGAGCACAATTCAACACCACAATGAACAATTTTGCTGGTTTTGAACGAATTCTGCTCATTTTCGCACGATTCAGTCTCTAATTCGCACATATCCGCTGTAATTCGACTCTGTACTATCTAGTTATGTTAAGTTATCCTATCTGAGCACAATTCCACACCACAACGAACAATTTTGCTCGTTTTGCACGAATTATGCTCATTTTCGCACGATTCAGCCTCTAATTCGCACATATCCGCTGTAATTCGACTCTGTACTATCTAGTTATGTTAAGTTATCCTATCTGAGCACAATTCGACACCACAATGAACAATTTTGCTGGTTTTGAACGAATTATGCTCATTTTCGCACGATTCAGCCTCTAATTCGCACATATCCGCTGTAATTCGACTCTGTACTATCTAGTTATGTTAAGTTATCCTATCTGAGCACAATTCAACACCACAATGAACAATTTTGCTCGTTTTGCACGAATTTTGCTCGTTTTGCACGAATTATGCTCATTTTCGCACGATTCAGCCTCTAATTCGCACATATCCGCTGTAATTCGACTCTGTACTATCTAGTCATGTTAAGTTATCGTAACTGAGCACAATTCAACACCACAATGAACAATTTTGCTCGTTTTGAACGAATTATGCTCATTTTCGCACGATTCAGCCTCTAATTCGCACATATCCGCTGTAATTCGACTCTGTACTATCTAGTCATGTTAAGTTATCGTAACTGAGCACAATTCAACACCACAATGAACAATTTTGCTCGTTTTGAACGAATTATGCTCATTTTCGCACGATTCAGCCTCTAATTCGCACATATCCGCTGTAATTCGACTCTGTACTATCTAGTCATGTTAAGTTATCGTAACTGAGCACAATTCAAAACCACAATGAACAATTTTGCTGGTTTTGAACGAATTATGCTCATTTTCGCACGATTCAGCCTCTAATTCGCACATATCCGCTGTAATTCGACTCTGTACTATCTAGTTATGTTAAGTTATCCTATCTGAGCACAATTCGACACCACAATGAACAATTTTGCTGGTTTTGAACGAATTATGCTCATTTTCGCACGATTCAGCCTCTAATTCGCACATATCCGCTGTAATTCGACTCTGTACTATCTAGTTATGTTAAGTTATCCTATCTGAGCACAATTCAACACCACAATGAACAATTTTGCTCGTTTTGCACGAATTATGCTCATTTTCGCACGATTCAGCCTCTAATTCGCACATATCCGCTGTAATTCGACTCTGTACTATCTAGTTATGTTAAGTTATCCTATCTGAGCACAATTCGACACCACAATGAACAATTTTGCTGGTTTTGAACGAATTATGCTCATTTTCGCACGATTCAGCCTCTAATTCGCACATATCCGCTGTAATTCGACTCTGTACTATCTAGTTATGTTAAGTTATCCTATCTGAGCACAATTCGACACCACAATGAACAATTTTGCTGGTTTTGAACGAATTATGCTCATTTTCGCAAGATTCAGCCTCTAATTCGCACATATCCGCTGTAATTCGACTCTGTACTATCTAGTCATGTTAAGTTATCGTAACTGAGCACAATTCAACACCACAATGAACAATTTTGCTCGTTTTGAACGAATTATGCTCATTTTCGCACGATTCAGGCTCTAATTCGCACATATCCGCTGTAATTCGACTCTGTACTATCTAGTCATGCTAAGTTATCGTAACTGAGCACAATTCGACACCACAATGAACAATTTTGCTGGTTTTGAACGAATTCTGCTCATTTTCGCACGATTCAGTCTCTAATTCGCACATATCCGCTGTAATTCGACTCTGTACTATCTAGTTATGTTAAGTTATCCTATCTGAGCACAATTCCACACCACAACGAACAATTTTGCTCGTTTTGCACGAATTATGCTCATTTTCGCACGATTCAGCCTCTAATTCGCACATATCCGCTGTAATTCGACTCTGTACTATCTAGTTATGTTAAGTTATCCTATCTGAGCACAATTCGACACCACAATGAACAATTTTGCTGGTTTTGAACGAATTATGCTCATTTTCGCACGATTCAGCCTCTAATTCGCACATATCCGCTGTAATTCGACTCTGTACTATCTAGTTATGTTAAGTTATGCTATCTGAGCACAATTCAACACCACAATGAACAATTTTGCTGGTTTTGAACGAATTATGCTCATTTTCGCACGATTCAGCCTCTAATTCGCACATATCCGCTGTAATTCGACTCTGTACTATCTAGTTATGTTAAGTTATCCTATCTGAGCACAATTCAACACCACAATGAACAATTTTGCTCGTTTTGCACGAATTTTGTTCGTTTTGCACGAATTATGCTCATTTTCGCACGATTCAGCCTCTAATTCGCACATATCCGCTGTAATTCGACTCTGTACTATCTAGTCATGTTAAGTTATCGTAACTGAGCACAATTCAACACCACAATGAACAATTTTGCTCGTTTTGAACGAATTATGCTCATTTTCGCACGATTCAGCCTCTAATTCGCACATATCCGCTGTAATTCGACTCTGTACTATCTAGTCATGTTAAGTTATCGTAACTGAGCACAATTCAAAACCACAATGAACAATTTTGCTCGTTTTGCACGAATTATGCTCATTTTCGCACGATTCAGCCTCTAATTCGCACATATCCGCTGTAATTCGACTCTGTACTATCTAGTCATGTTAAGTTATCGTAACTGAGCACAATTCAACACCACAATGAACAATTTTGCTCGTTTTGAACGAATTATGCTCATTTTCGCACGATTCAGCCTCTAATTCGCACATATCCGCTGTAATTCGACTCTGTACTATCTAGTCATGTTAAGTTATCGTAACTGAGCACAATTCAACACCACAATGAACAATTTTGCTCGTTTTGAACGAATTATGCTCATTTTCGCACGATTCAGCCTCTAATTCGCACATATCCGCTGTAATTCGACTCTGTACTATCTAGTCATGTTAAGTTATCGTAACTGAGCACAATTCAAAACCACAATGAACAATTTTGCTGGTTTTGAACGAATTATGCTCATTTTCGCACGATTCAGCCTCTAATTCGCACATATCCGCTGTAATTCGACTCTGTACTATCTAGTTATGTTAAGTTATCCTATCTGAGCACAATTCGACACCACAATGAACAATTTTGCTGGTTTTGAACGAATTATGCTCATTTTCGCACGATTCAGCCTCTAATTCGCACATATCCGCTGTAATTCGACTCTGTACTATCTAGTTATGTTAAGTTATCCTATCTGAGCACAATTCAACACCACAATGAACAATTTTGCTCGTTTTGCACGAATTTTGCTCGTTTTGCACGAATTATGCTCATTTTCGCACGATTCAGCCTCTAATTCGCACATATCCGCTGTAATTCGACTCTGTACTATCTAGTTATGTTAAGTTATCCTATCTGAGCACAATTCGACACCACAATGAACAATTTTGCTGGTTTTGAACGAATTATGCTCATTTTCGCACGATTCAGCCTCTAATTCGCACATATCCGCTGTAATTCGACTCTGTACTATCTAGTTATGTTAAGTTATCCTATCTGAGCACAATTCGACACCACAATGAACAATTTTGCTGGTTTTGAACGAATTATGCTCATTTTCGCAAGATTCAGCCTCTAATTCGCACATATCCGCTGTAATTCGACTCTGTACTATCTAGTCATGTTAAGTTATCGTAACTGAGCACAATTCAACACCACAATGAACAATTTTGCTCGTTTTGAACGAATTATGCTCATTTTCGCACGATTCAGGCTCTAATTCGCACATATCCGCTGTAATTCGACTCTGTACTATCTAGTCATGCTAAGTTATCGTAACTGAGCACAATTCGACACCACAATGAACAATTTTGCTGGTTTTGAACGAATTCTGCTCATTTTCGCACGATTCAGTCTCTAATTCGCACATATCCGCTGTAATTCGACTCTGTACTATCTAGTTATGTTAAGTTATCCTATCTGAGCACAATTCCATACCACAACGAACAATTTTGCTCGTTTTGCACGAATTATGCTCATTTTCGCACGATTCAGCCTCTAATTCGCACATATCCGCTGTAATTCGACTCTGTACTATCTAGTTATGTTAAGTTATCCTATCTGAGCACAATTCGACACCACAATGAACAATTTTGCTGGTTTTGAACGAATTATGCTCATTTTCGCACGATTCAGCCTCTAATTCGCACATATCCGCTGTAATTCGACTCTGTACTATCTAGTTATGTTAAGTTATGCTATCTGAGCACAATTCAACACCACAATGAACAATTTTGCTGGTTTTGAACGAATTATGCTCATTTTCGCACGATTCAGCCTCTAATTCGCACATATCCGCTGTAATTCGACTCTGTACTATCTAGTTATGTTAAGTTATCCTATCTGAGCACAATTCAACACCACAATGAACAATTTTGCTCGTTTTGCACGAATTTTGTTCGTTTTGCACGAATTATGCTCATTTTCGCACGATTCAGCCTCTAATTCGCACATATCCGCTGTAATTCGACTCTGTACTATCTAGTCATGTTAAGTTATCGTAACTGAGCACAATTCAACACCACAATGAACAATTTTGCTCGTTTTGAACGAATTATGCTCATTTTCGCACGATTCAGCCTCTAATTCGCACATATCCGCTGTAATTCGACTCTGTACTATCTAGTCATGTTAAGTTATCGTAACTGAGCACAATTCAACACCACAATGAACAATTTTGCTCGTTTTGAACGAATTATGCTCATTTTCGCACGATTCAGCCTCTAATTCGCACATATCCGCTGTAATTCGACTCTGTACTATCTAGTCATGTTAAGTTATCGTAACTGAGCACAATTCAAAACCACAATGAACAATTTTGCTGGTTTTGAACGAATTATGCTCATTTTCGCACGATTCAGCCTCTAATTCGCACATATCCGCTGTAATTCGACTCTGTACTATCTAGTTATGTTAAGTTATCCTATCTGAGCACAATTCGACACCACAATGAACAATTTTGCTGGTTTTGAACGAATTATGCTCATTTTCGCACGATTCAGCCTCTAATTCGCACATATCCGCTGTAATTCGACTCTGTACTATCTAGTTATGTTAAGTTATCCTATCTGAGCACAATTCAACACCACAATGAACAATTTTGCTCGTTTTGCACGAATTTTGCTCGTTTTGCACGAATTATGCTCATTTTCGCACGATTCAGCCTCTAATTCGCACATATCCGCTGTAATTCGACTCTGTACTATCTAGTTATGTTAAGTTATCCTATCTGAGCACAATTCGACACCACAATGAACAATTTTGCTGGTTTTGAACGAATTATGCTCATTTTCGCACGATTCAGCCTCTAATTCGCACATATCCGCTGTAATTCGACTCTGTACTATCTAGTTATGTTAAGTTATCCTATCTGAGCACAATTCGACACCACAATGAACAATTTTGCTGGTTTTGAACGAATTATGCTCATTTTCGCAAGATTCAGCCTCTAATTCGCACATATCCGCTGTAATTCGACTCTGTACTATCTAGTCATGTTAAGTTATCGTAACTGAGCACAATTCAACACCACAATGAACAATTTTGCTCGTTTTGCACGAATTATGCTCATTTTCGCACGATTCAGGCTCTAATTCGCACATATCCGCTGTAATTCGACTCTGTACTATCTAGTCATGCTAAGTTATCGTAACTGAGCACAATTCGACACCACAATGAACAATTTTGCTGGTTTTGAACGAATTCTGCTCATTTTCGCACGATTCAGTCTCTAATTCGCACATATCCGCTGTAATTCGACTCTGTACTATCTAGTTATGTTAAGTTATCCTATCTGAGCACAATTCCACACCACAACGAACAATTTTGCTCGTTTTGCACGAATTATGCTCATTTTCGCACGATTCAGCCTCTAATTCGCACATATCCGCTGTAATTCGACTCTGTACTATCTAGTTATGTTAAGTTATCCTATCTGAGCACAATTCGACACCACAATGAACAATTTTGCTGGTTTTGAACGAATTATGCTCATTTTCGCACGATTCAGCCTCTAATTCGCACATATCCGCTGTAATTCGACTCTGTACTATCTAGTTATGTTAAGTTATGCTATCTGAGCACAATTCAACACCACAATGAACAATTTTGCTGGTTTTGAACGAATTATGCTCATTTTCGCACGATTCAGCCTCTAATTCGCACATATCCGCTGTAATTCGACTCTGTACTATCTAGTTATGTTAAGTTATCCTATCTGAGCACAATTCAACACCACAATGAACAATTTTGCTCGTTTTGCACGAATTTTGTTCGTTTTGCACGAATTATGCTCATTTTCGCACGATTCAGCCTCTAATTCGCACATATCCGCTGTAATTCGACTCTGTACTATCTAGTCATGTTAAGTTATCGTAACTGAGCACAATTCAACACCACAATGAACAATTTTGCTCGTTTTGAACGAATTATGCTCATTTTCGCACGATTCAGCCTCTAATTCGCACATATCCGCTGTAATTCGACTCTGTACTATCTAGTCATGTTAAGTTATCGTAACTGAGCACAATTCAACACCACAATGAACAATTTTGCTCGTTTTGAACGAATTATGCTCATTTTCGCACGATTCAGCCTCTAATTCGCACATATCCGCTGTAATTCGACTCTGTACTATCTAGTCATGTTAAGTTATCGTAACTGAGCACAATTCAAAACCACAATGAACAATTTTGCTGGTTTTGAACGAATTATGCTCATTTTCGCACGATTCAGCCTCTAATTCGCACATATCCGCTGTAATTCGACTCTGTACTATCTAGTTATGTTATGTTATCCTATCTGAGCACAATTCGACACCACAATGAACAATTTTGCTGGTTTTGAACGAATTATGCTCATTTTCGCACGATTCAGCCTCTAATTCGCACATATCCGCTGTAATTCGACTCTGTACTATCTAGTTATGTTAAGTTATCCTATCTGAGCACAATTCAACACCACAATGAACAATTTTGCTCGTTTTGCACGAATTTTGCTCGTTTTGCACGAATTATGCTCATTTTCGCACGATTCAGCCTCTAATTCGCACATATCCGCTGTAATTCGACTCTGTACTATCTAGTTATGTTAAGTTATCCTATCTGAGCACAATTCGACACCACAATGAACAATTTTGCTGGTTTTGAACGAATTATGCTCATTTTCGCACGATTCAGCCTCTAATTCGCACATATCCGCTGTAATTCGACTCTGTACTATCTAGTTATGTTAAGTTATCCTATCTGAGCACAATTCGACACCACAATGAACAATTTTGCTGGTTTTGAACGAATTATGCTCATTTTCGCAAGATTCAGCCTCTAATTCGCACATATCCGCTGTAATTCGACTCTGTACTATCTAGTCATGTTAAGTTATCGTAACTGAGCACAATTCAACACCACAATGAACAATTTTGCTCGTTTTGCACGAATTTTGCTCGTTTTGCACGAATTATGCTCATTTTCGCACGATTCAGCCTCTAATTCGCACATATCCGCTGTAATTCGACTCTGTACTATCTAGTCATGTTAAGTTATCATATCTCAGCACAATTCAACACCACAACGAACAATTTTGCTCGTTTTGCACGAATTATGCTCATTTTCGCACGATTCAGCCTCTAGTTCGCACATATCCGCTGTAATTCGACTCTGTACTATCTAGTCATGTTAAGTTATCCTATCTGAGCACAATTCAGCACCACAACGAACAATTTTGCTCGTTTTGCACGAATTATGCTCATTTTCGCACGATTCAGCCTCTAATTCGCACATATCCGCTGTAATTCGACTCTGTACTATCTCGTTATGTTAAGTTATCCTATCTGAGCACAATTAAACACCACAACGATCAGTTTTGCTCGTTTTGCACGAATTATGCTCTTTTTCGCACGATTCAGCCTCTAATTCGCACATATCCGCTGTAATTCGACTCTGTACTATCTAGTCATGTTAAGTTATCGTAACTGAGCACAATTCAACACCACAATGAACAATTTTGCTCGTTTTGCACGAATTATGCTCATTTTCGCACGATTCAGCCTCTAATTCGCACATATCCGCTGTAATTCGACTCTGTACTATCTAGTTATGTTAAGTTATCCTATCTGAGCACAATTCAACACCACATTGAACAATTTTGCTCGTTTTACACGAATTATGCTCATTTTCGCACGATTCAGCCTCTAATTCGCACATATCCGCTGTAATTCGACTCTGTACTATCTAGTCATGTTAAGTTATCGTAACTGAGCACAATTCAACACCACAATGAACAATTTTGATCGTTTTGAACGAATTATGCTCATTTTCGCACGATTCAGCCTCTAATTCGCACATATCCGCTGTAATTCGACTCTGTACTATCTAGTCATGTTAAGTTATCGTAACTGAGCACAATTCAACACCACAATGAACAATTTTGCTCGTTTTGCACGAATTTTGCTCGTTTTGCACGAATTATGCTCATTTTCGCACGATTCAGCCTCTAATTCGCACATATCCGCTGTAATTCGACTCTGTACTATCTAGTCATGTTAAGTTATCCTATCTGAGCACAATTCAACAACACAACGAACAATTTTGCTCGTTTTGCACGAATTATGCTCATTTTCGCACGATTCAGCCTCTAATTCGCACATATCCGCTGTAATTCGACTCTGTACTATCTAGTTATGTTCAGTTATCCTATCTGAGCACAATTCGACACCACAATGAACAATTTTGCTGGTTTTGAACGAATTATGCTCATTTTCGCACGATTCTGCCTCTAATTCGCACATATCCGCTGTAATTCGACTCTGTACTATCTAGTCATGTTAAGTTATCGTAACTGAGCACAATTCAACACCACAATGAACAATTTTGCTGGTTTTGAACGAATTATGCTCATTTTCGCACGATTCAGCCTCTAATTCGCACATATCCGCTGTAATTCGACTCTGTACTATCTAGTTATGTTAAGTTATCCTATCTGAGCACAATTCAACACCACAATGAACAATTTTGCTGGTTTTGAACGAATTATGCTCATTTTCGCACGATTCAGCCTCTAATTCGCACATATCCGCTGTAATTCGACTCTGTACTATCTAGTTATGTTAAGTTATCCTATCTGAGCACAATTCAACACCACAATGAACAATTTTGCTCGTTTTGCACGAATTTTGCTCGTTTTGCACGAATTATGCTCATTTTCGCACGATTCAGCCTCTAATTCGCACATATCCGCTGTAATTCGACTCTGTACTATCTAGTTATGTTAAGTTATCCTATCTGAGCACAATTAAACACCACAACGAACAGTTTTGCTCGTTTTGCACGAATTATGCTCTTTTTCGCACGATTCAGCCTCTAATTCGCACATATCCGCTGTAATTCGACTCTGTACTATCTAGTCATATTAAGTTATCGTAACTGAGCACAATTCAACACCACAATGAACAATTTTGCTCGTTTTGCACGAATTATGCTCATTTTCGCACGATTCAGCCTCTAATTCGCACATATCCGCTGTAATTCGACTCTGTACTATCTAGTTATGTTAAGTTATCCTATCTGAGCACAATTCAACACCACATTGAACAATTTTGCTCGTTTTACACGAATTGTGCTCATTTTCGCACGATTCAGCCTCTAATTCGCACATATCCGCTGTAATTCGACTCTGTACTATCTAGTCATGTTAAGTTATCGTAACTGAGCACAATTCAACACCACAATGAACAATTTTGATCGTTTTGAACGAATTATGCTCATTTTCGCACGATTCAGCCTCTAATTCGCACATATCCGCTGTAATTCGACTCTGTACTATCTAGTCATGTTAAGTTATCGTAACTGAGCACAATTCAACACCACAATGAACAATTTTGCTGGTTTTGAACGAATTATGCTCATTTTCGCACGATTCAGCCTCTAATTCGCACATATCCGCTGTAATTCGACTCTGTACTATCTAGTCATGTTAAGTTATCGTAACTGAGCACAATTCAACACCACAATGAACAATTTTGCTCGTTTTGCACGAATTTTGCTCGTTTTGCACGAATTATGCTCATTTTCGCACGATTCAGCCTCTAATTCGCACATATCCGCTGTAATTCGACTCTGTACTATCTAGGTATGTTAAGTTATCCTATCTGAGCACAATTCAACACCACAACGAACAATTTTGCTCGTTTTGCACGAATTATGCTCTTTTTCGCACGATTCAGCCTCTAATTCGCACATATCCGCTGTAATTCGACTCTGTACTATCTAGTCATGTTAAGTTATCCTATCTGAGCACAATTCAACACCACAACGAACAATTTTGCTCGTTTTGCACGAATTATGCTCATTTTCGCACGATTCAGCCTCTAATTCGTACATATCCGCTGTAATTCGACTCTGTACTATCTAGTTATGTTAAGTTATCCTATCTGAGCACAATTAAACACCACAACGAACAGTTTTGCTCGTTTTGCACGAATTATGCTCTTTTTCGCACGATTCAGCCTCTAATTCGTACATATCCGCTGTAATTCGACTCTGTACTATCTAGTTATGTTAAGTTATCCTATCTGAGCACAATTAAACACCACAACGAACAGTTTTGCTCGTTTTGCACGAATTATGCTCTTTTTCGCACGATTCAGCCTCTAATTCGCACATATCCGCTGTAATTCGACTCTGTACTATCTAGTCATGTTAAGTTATCGTAACTGAGCACAATTCAACACCACAATGAACAATTTTGCTGGTTTTGAACGAATTATGCTCGTTTTCGCACGATTCAGCCTCTAATTCGCACATATCCGCTGTAATTCGACTCTGTACTATCTAGTTATGTTAAGTTATCCTATCTGAGCACAATTTAACATCACAATGAACAATTTGGCTCGTTTTGCACGAATTATGCTCATTTTCGCACGATTCAGCCTCTAATTCGCACATATCCGCTGTAATTCGACTCTGTACTATCTAGTCATGTTAAGTTATCGTAACTGAGCACAATTCAACACCACAATGAGCAATTTTGATCGTTTTGAACGAATTATGCTCATTTTCGCACGATTCAGCCTCTAATTCGCACATATCCGCTGTAATTCGACTCTGTACTATCTAGTCATGTTAAGTTATCGTAACTGAGCACAATTCAACACCACAATGAACAATTTTGCTGGTTTTGAACGAATTATGCTCATTTTCGCACGATTCAGCCTCTAATTCGCACATATCCGCTGTAATTCGACTCTGTACTATCTAGTCATGTTAAGTTATCGTAACTGAGCACAATTCAACACCACAATGAACAATTTTGCTCGTTTTGCACGAATTATGCTCATTTTCGCACGATTCAGCCTCTAATTCGTACATATCCGCTGTAATTCGACTCTGTACTATCTAGTTATGTTAAGTTATCCTATCTGAGCACAATTAAACACCACAACGAACAGTTTTGCTCGTTTTGCACGAATTATGCTCTTTTTCGCACGATTCAGCCTCTAATTCGCACATATCCGCTGTAATTCGACTCTGTACTATCTAGTCATGTTAAGTTATCGTAACTGAGCACAATTCAACACCACAATGAACAATTTTGATCGTTTTGAACGAATTATGCTCATTTTCGCACGATTCAGCCTCTAATTCGCACATATCCGCTGTAATTCGACTCTGTACTATCTAGTCATGTTAAGTTATCGTAACTGAGCACAATTCAACACCACAATGAACAATTTTGCTGGTTTTGAACGAATTATGCTCATTTTCGCACGATTCAGCCTCTAATTCGCACATATCCGCTGTAATTCGACTCTGTACTATCTAGTTATGTTAAGTTATCCTATCTGAGAACAATTCAACACCACAACGAACAATTTTGCTCGTTTTGCACGAATTATGCTCATTTTCGCACGATTCAGCCTCTAATTCGCACATATCCGCTGTAATTCGACTCTGTACTATCTAGTCATGTTAAGTTATCGTAACTGAGCACAATTCAACACCACAATGAACAATTTTGCTCGTTTTGCACGAATTTTGCTCGTTTTGCACGAATTATGCTCATTTTCGCACGATTCAGCCTCTAATTCGCACATATCCGCTGTAATTCGACTCTGTACTATCTAGTCATGTTAAGTTATCCTATCTGAGCACAATTCAACACCACAACGAACAATTTTGCTCGTTTTGCACGAATTATGCTCATTTTCGCACGATTCAGCCTCTAATTCGCACATATCCGCTGTAATTCGACTCTGTACTATCTAGTTATGTTAAGTTATCCTATCTGAGCACAATTCAACACCACAACGAACAATTTTGCTCGTTTTGCACGAATTATGCTCATTTTCGCACGATTCAGCCTCTAATTCGCACATATCGGCTGTAATTCGAGTCTGTACTATCTAGTCATGTTAAGTTATCGTAACTGAGCACAATTCAACACCACAATGAACAATTTTGCTGGTTTTGAACGAATTATGCTCGTTTTCGCACGATTCAGCCTGTAATTCGCACATATCCGCTGTAATTCGACTCTGTACTATCTAGTTATGTTAAGTTATCCTATCTGAGCACAATTTAACATCACAATGAACAATTTGGCTCGTTTTGCACGAATTATGCTCATTTTCGCACGATTCAGCCTCTAATTCGCACATATCCGCTGTAATTCGACTCTGTACTATCTAGTCATGTTAAGTTATCGTAACTGAGCACAATTCAACACCACAATGAACAATTTTGCTCGTTTTGCACGAATTATGCTCATTTTCGCACGATTCAGACTCTAATTCACACATATCCGCTGTAATTCGACTCTGTACTATCTATTTATGTTAAGTTATCCTATCTGAGCACAATTCAACACCACAATGAGCAATTTTGCTCGTTTTGCACGAATTTTGCTCGTTTTGAACGAATTATGCTCATTTTCGCACGATTCAGCCTCTAATTCGCACATATCCGCTGTAATTCGACTCTGTACTATCTAGTTATGTTAAGTTATCCTATCTGAGAACAATTCAACACCACAACGAACAATTTTGCTCGTTTTGCACGAATTATGCTCATTTTCGCACGATTCAGCCTCTAATTCGCACATATCCGCTGTAATTCGACTCTGTACTATCTAGTCATGTTAAGTTATCGTAACTGAGCACAATTCAACACCACAATGAACAATTTTGCTCGTTTTGCACGAATTTTGCTCGTTTTGCACGAATTATGCTCATTTTCGCACGATTCAGCCTCTAATTCGCACATATCCGCTGTAATTCGACTCTGTACTATCTAGTCATGTTAAGTTATCCTATCTGAGCACAATTCAACACCACAACGAACAATTTTGCTCGTTTTGCACGAATTATGCTCATTTTCGCACGATTCAGCCTCTAATTCGCACATATCCGCTGTAATTCGACTCTGTACTATCTAGTTATGTTAAGTTATCCTATCTGAGCACAATTCAACACCACAACGAACAATTTTGCTCGTTTTGCACGAATTATGCTCATTTTCGCACGATTCAGCCTCTAATTCGCACATATCGGCTGTAATTCGAGTCTGTACTATCTAGTCATGTTAAGTTATCGTAACTGAGCACAATTCAACACCACAATGAACAATTTTGCTGGTTTTGAACGAATTATGCTCGTTTTCGCACGATTCAGCCTGTAATTCGCACATATCCGCTGTAATTCGACTCTGTACTATCTAGTTATGTTAAGTTATCCTATCTGAGCACAATTTAACATCACAATGAACAATTTGGCTCGTTTTGCACGAATTATGCTCATTTTCGCACGATTCAGCCTCTAATTCGCACATATCCGCTGTAATTCGACTCTGTACTATCTAGTCATGTTAAGTTATCGTAACTGAGCACAATTCAACACCACAATGAACAATTTTGCTCGTTTTGCACGAATTATGCTCATTTTCGCACGATTCAGACTCTAATTCACACATATCCGCTGTAATTCGACTCTGTACTATCTAGTTATGTTAAGTTATCCTATCTGAGCACAATTCAACACCACAATGAGCAATTTTGCTCGTTTTGCACGAATTTTGCTCGTTTTGAACGAATTTTGCTCATTTTCAAACGATTCAGCCTCTAATTCGCACATATCCGCTGTAATTCGACTCTGTACTATCTAGTTATGTTAAGTTATCCTATCTGAACACAATTCAACACCACAACGAACAATTTTGCTCGTTTTGCACGAATTATGCTCTTTTTCGCACGATTCAGCCTCTAATTCGCACATATCCGCTGTAATTCGACTCTGTACTATCTAGTTATGTTAAGTTATCCTATCTGAGCACAATTCAACACCACAACGAACAATTTTGCTCGTTTTGCACGAATTATGCTCATTTTCGCACGATTCAGACTCTAATTTACACATATCCGCTGTAATTCGACTCTGTACTATCTAGTTATGTTAAGTTATCCTATCTGAGCACAATTCAACACCACAATGAGCAATTTTGCTCGTTTTGCAAGAATTTTGCTCGTCTTGAACGAATTTTGCTCATTTTCAAACGATTCAGCCTCTAATTCGCACATATCCGCTGTAATTCGACTCTGTACTATCTAGTTATGTTAAGTTATCCTATCTGAACACAATTCAACACCACAACGAACAATTTTGCTCGTTTTGCACGAATTATGATCATTTTCGCACGATTCAGCCTCTAATTCGCACATATCCGCTGTAATTCGAGTCTGTACTATCTAGTCATGTTAAGTTATCGTAACTGAGCACAATTCAACACCACAATGAACAATTTTGCTGGTTTTGAACGAATTATGCTCATTTTCGCACGATTCAGCCTCTAATTCGCACATATCCGCTGTAATTCGACTCTGTACTATCTAGTCATGTTAAGTTATCCTATCTGAGCACAATTCAACACCACAACGAATAATTTTGCTCGTTTTGCACGAAATATGCTCATTTTCGCACGATTCAGCCTCTAATTCGCACATATCCGCTGTAATTCGACTCTGTACTATCTAGTCATGTTAAGTTATCCTATCTGAGCACAATTCAACACCACAACGAACAATTTTGCTCGTTTTGCACGAATTATGCTCATTTTCGCACGATTCAGCCTCTAATTCGCACATATCCGCTGTAATTCGACTCTGTACTATCTAGTTATGTTAAGTTATCCTATCTGAGCACAATTAAACACCACAACGAACAGTTTTGCTCGTTTTGCACGAATTATGCTCTTTTTCGCACGATTCAGCCTCTAATTCGCACATATCCGCTGTAATTCGACTCTGTACTATCTAGTCATGTTAAGTTAACCTATCTCAGCACAATTCAACACCACAATGAACAATTTTGCTCGTTTTGCACGAATTATGCTCATTTTCGCACGATTCAGCCTCTAATTCGCACATATCCGCTGTAATTCGACTCTGTACTATCTAGTTATGTTAAGTTATCCTATCTGAGCACAATTCAACACCACAACGAACAATTTTGCTCGTTTTGCACGAATTATGCTCTTTTTCGCACGATTCAGCCTCTAATTCGCACATATCCGCTGTAATTCGACTCTGTACTATCTAGTTATGTTAAGTTATCCTATCTGAGCACAATTCAACACCACAACGAACAATTTTGCTCGTTTTGCACGAATTATGCTCATTTTCGCACGATTCAGCCTCTAATTCGTACATATCCGCTGTAATTCGAGTCTGTACTATCTAGTCATGTTAAGTTATCGTAACTGAGCACAATTCAACAACACAATGAACAATTTTGATCGTTTTGAACGAATTATGCTCGTTTTCGCACGATTCAGCCTGTAATTCGCACATATCCGCTGTAATTCGAGTCTGTACTATCTAGTCATGTTAAGTTATCGTAACTGAGCACGATTCAACACCACAATGAACAATTTTGCTGGTTTTGAACGAATTATGCTCATTTTCGCA
This sequence comes from Megachile rotundata, assembly GCF_050947335.1. Classification (NCBI taxonomy): domain Eukaryota; kingdom Metazoa; phylum Arthropoda; class Insecta; order Hymenoptera; family Megachilidae; genus Megachile; species Megachile rotundata. Next base: position 928,937 of record NW_027473365.1, on the reverse strand, counting down.
CGATTCAGCCTCTAATTCGCACATATCCGCTGTAATTCGACTCTGTACTATCTAGTCATGTTAAGTTATCGTAACTGAGCACAATTCAACAGCACAATGAACTATTTTGATCGTTTTGAACGAATTATGCTCATTTTCGCACGATTCAGCCTCTAATTCGCACATATCCGCTGTAATTCGACTCTGTACTATCTAGTCATGTTAAGTTATCCTATCTGAGCACAATTCAACACCACAATGAACAATTTTGATCGTATTCTACGAATTATGCTCATTCTCGCACGATTCAGCCTCTAATTCGCACATATCCGCTGTAATTCGACTCTGTACTATCTAGTCACGTTAAGTTATCGTAACTGAGCACAATTCAACACCACAATGAACAATTTTGCTGGTTTTGAACGAATTATGCTCATTTTCGCACGATTCAGCCTCTAATTCGCACATATCCGCTGTAATTCGACTCTGTACTATCTAGTCATGTTAAGTTATCCTATCTGAGCACAATTCAACACCACAACGAACAATTTTGCTCGTTTTGCACGAATTATGCTCGTTTTCGCACGATTCAGCCTGTAATTCGCACATATCCGCTGTAATTCGACTCTGTACTATCTAGTCATGTTAAGTTATCGTAACTGAGCACAATTCAACACCACAATGAACAATTTTGCTGGTTTTGAACGAATTATGCTCATTTTCGCACGATTCAGCCTCTAATTCGCACATATCCGCTGTAATTCGACTCTGTACTATCTAGTCATGTTAAGTTATCGTAACTGAGCACAATTCAACACCACAATGAACAATTTCGCTCGTTTTGCACGAATTATGTTCATTTTCGCACGATTCAGCCTCTAATTCGCACATATCCGCTGTAATTCGACTCTGTACTATCTAGTTATGTTAAGTTATCCTATCTGAGCACAATTCAACACCACAATGAACAATTTTGCTGGTTTTGAACGAATTATGCCCATTTTCGCACGATTCAGCCTCTAATTCGCACATATCCGCTGTAATTCGACTCTGTACTAGCTAGTCATGTTAAGTTATCCTATCTGAGCACAATTCAACACCACAACGAACAATTTTGCTCGTTTTGCACGAATTATGCACATTTTCGCACGATTCAGCCTCTAATTCGCACATATCCGCTGTAATTCGACTCTGTACTATCTAGTCATGTTAAGTTATCCTATCTGAGCACAATTCAACACCACAACGAACAATTTTGCTCGTTTTGCACGAATTATGCTCATTTTCGCACGATTCAGCCTCTAATTCGCACATATCCGCTGTAATTCGACTCTGTACTATCTAGTTATGTTACGTTATCCTATCTGAGCACAATTAAACACCACAACGAACAGTTTTGCTCGTCTTGCACGAATTATGCTCTTTTTCGCACGATTCAGCCTCTAATTCGCACATATCCGCTGTAATTCGACTCTGTACTATCTAGTCATGTTAAGTTAACCTATCTGAGCACAATTCAACACCATAATGAACAATTTTGCTCGTTTTGCACGAATTATGCTCATTTTCGCACAATTCAGCCTCTAATTCGCACATATCCGCTGTAATTCGACTCTGTACTATCTAGTTATGTTAAGTTATCCTATCTGAGCACAATTCAACACCACAACGAACAATTTTGCTCGTTTTGCACGAATTATGCTCTTTTTCGCACGATTCAGCCTCTAATTCGCACATATCCGCTGTAATTCGACTCTGTACTATCTAGTTATGTTAAGTTATCCTATCTGAGCACACTTCAACACCACAACGAACAATTTTGCTCGTTTTGCACGAATTATGCTCATTTTCGCACGATTCAGCCTCTAATTCGCACATATCCGCTGTAATTCGAGTCTGTACTATCTAGTCATGTTAAGTTATCGTAACTGAGCACAATTCAACACCACAATGAACAATTTTGCTGGTTTTGAACGAATTATGCTCATTTTCGCACGATTCAGCCTCTAATTCGTACATATCCGCTGTAATTCGACTCTGTACTATCTAGTCATGTTAAGTTATCGTAACTGAGCACAATTCAACACCACAATGAACAATTTTGATCGTTTTGAACGAATTATGCTCGTTTTCGCACGATTCAGCCTGTAATTCGCACATATCCGCTGTAATTCGACTCTGTACTATCTAGTTATGTTAAGTTATCCTATCTGAGCACAATTTAACATCACAATGAACAATTTGGCTCGTTTTGCACGAATTATGCTCATTTTCGCACGATTCAGCCTCTAATTCGCACATATCCGCTGTAATTCGTCTCTGTACTATCTAGTCATGTTAAGTTATCGTAACTGAGCACAATTCAACACCACAATGAACAATTTTGCTCGATTTGCACGAATTATGCTCATTTTCGCACGATTCAGCCTCTAATTCGCACATATCCGCTGTAATTCGACTCTGTACCATCTAGTTATGTTAAGTTATCCTATCTGAGCACAATTCAACACCACATTGAACAATTTTGCTCGTTTTGCACGAATTATGCTCATTTTCGCACGATTTAGCCTCTAATTCGCACATATCCGCTGTAATTCGACTCTGTACTATCTAGTCATGTTAAGTTATCGTAACTGAGCACAAGTCAACACCACAATGAACAATTTTGCTCGATTTGCACGAATTATGCTCATTTTCGCACGATTCAGCCTCTAATTCGCACATATCCGCTGTATTTCGACTCTGTACTATCTAGTTATGTTAAGTTATCCTATCTGAGCACAATTCAACACCACATTGAACAATTTTGCTCGTTTTGCACGAATTATGCTCATTTTCGCACGATTCAGCCTCTAATTCGCACATATCCGCTGTAATTCGACTCTGTACTATCTAGTCATGTTAAGTTATCGTAACTGAGCACAATTCAACACCACAATGAACAATTTTGCTGGTTTTGAACGAATTATGCTCATTTTCGCACGATTCAGCCTCTAATTCGCACATATCCGCTGTAATTCGACTCTGCACTATCTAGTTATGTTAAGTTATCCTATCTGAGCACAATTCAACACCACAACGAACAATTTTGCTCGTTTTGCACGAATTATGCACGTTTTCGCACGATTCAGCCTGTAATTCGCACATATCCGCTGTAATTCGACTCTGTACTATCTAGTCATGTTAAGTTATCGTAACTGAGCACAATTCAACACCACAATGAACAATTTTGCTGGTTTTGAACGAATTATGCTCATTTTCGCACGATTCAGCCTCTAATTCGCACATATCCGCTGTAATTCGACTCTGTACTATCTAGTCATGTTAAGTTATCGTAACTGAGCACAATTCAACACCACAATGAACAATTTTGCTCGTTTTGCACGAATTATGTTCATTTTCGCACGATTCAGCCTCTAATTCGCACATATCCGCTGTAATTCGACTCTGTACTATCTAGTTATGTTAAGTTATCCTATCTGAGCACAATTCAACACCACAATGAACAATTTTGCTGGTTTTGAACGAATTATGCCCATTTTCGCACGATTCAGCCTCTAATTCGCACATATCCGCTGTAATTCGACTCTGTACTATCTAGTCATGTTAAGTTATCGTAACTGAGCACAATTCAACACCACAATGAACAATTTTGCTGGTTTTGAACGAATTATGCTCATTTTCGCACGATTCAGCCTCTAATTCGCACATATCCGCTGTAATTCGACTCTGTACTATCTAGTCATGTTAAGTTATCGTAACTGAGCACAATTCAACACCACAATGAACAATTTTGCTCGTTTTGCACGAATTATGTTCATTTTCGCACGATTCAGCCTCTAATTCGCACATATCCGCTGTAATTCGACTCTGTACTATCTAGTTATGTTAAGTTATCCTATCTGAGCACAATTCAACACCACAATGAACAATTTTGCTGGTTTTGAACGAATTATGCCCATTTTCGCACGATTCAGCCTCTAATTCGCACATATCCGCTGTAATTCGACTCTGTACTAGCTAGTCATGTTAAGTTATCCTATCTGAGCACAATTCAACACCACAACGAACAATTTTGCTCGTTTTGCACGAATTATGCACATTTTCGCACGATTCAGCCTCTAATTCGCACATATCCGCTGTAATTCGACTCTGTACTATCTAGTCATGTTAAGTTATCCTATCTGAGCACAATTCAACACCACAACGAACAATTTTGCTCGTTTTGCACGAATTATGCTCATTTTCGCACGATTCAGCCTCTAATTCGCACATATCCGCTGTAATTCGACTCTGTACTATCTAGTTATGTTAAGTTATCCTATCTGAGCACAATTAAACACCACAACGAACAGTTTTGCTCGTTTTGCACGAATTATGCTCTTTTTCGCACGATTCAGCCTCTAATTCGCACATATCCGCTGTAATTCGACTCTGTACTATCTAGTCATGTTAAGTTAACCTATCTGAGCACAATTCAACACCATAATGAACAATTTTGCTCGTTTTGCACGAATTATGCTCATTTTCGCACAATTCAGCCTCTAATTCGCACATATCCGCTGTAATTCGACTCTGTACTATCTAGTTATGTTAAGTTATCCTATCTGAGCACAATTCAACACCACAACGAACAATTTTGCTCGTTTTGCACGAATTATGCTCTTTTTCGCACGATTCAGCCTCTAATTCGCACATATCCGCTGTAATTCGACTCTGTACTATCTAGTTATGTTAAGTTATCCTATCTGAGCACAATTCAACACCACAACGAACAATTTTGCTCGTTTTGCACGAATTATGCTCATTTTCGCACGATTCAGCCTCTAATTCGCACATATCCGCTGTAATTCGAGTCTGTACTATCTAGTCATGTTAAGTTATCGTAACTGAGCACAATTCAACACCACAATGAACAATTTTGCTGGTTTTGAACGAATTATGCTCATTTTCGCACGATTCAGCCTCTAATTCGTACATATCCGCTGTAATTCGACTCTGTACTATCTAGTCATGTTAAGTTATCGTAACTGAGCACAATTCAACACCACAATGAACAATTTTGATCGTTTTGAACGAATTATGCTCGTTTTCGCACGATTCAGCCTGTAATTCGCACATATCCGCTGTAATTCGACTCTGTACTATCTAGTTATGTTAAGTTATCCTATCTGAGCACAATTTAACATCACAATGAACAATTTGGCTCGTTTTGCACGAATTATGCTCATTTTCGCACGATTCAGCCTCTAATTCGCACATATCCGCTGTAATTCGACTCTGTACTATCTAGTCATGTTAAGTTATCGTAACTGAGCACAATTCAACACCACAATGAACAATTTTGCTCAATTTGCACGAATTATGCTCATTTTCGCACGATTCAGCCTGTAATTCGCACATATCCGCTGTAATTCGACTCTGTACCATCTAGTTATGTTAAGTTATCCTATCTGAGCACAATTCAACACCACATTGAACAATTTTGCTCGTTTTGCACGAATTATGCTCATTTTCGCACGATTCAGCCTCTAATTCGCACATATCCGCTGTAATTCGACTCTGTACTATCTAGTCATGTTAAGTTATCCTATCTGAGCACAATTCAACACCACATTGAACAATTTTGCTCGTTTTGCACGAATTATGCTCATTTTCGCACGATTCAGCCTCTAATTCGCACATATCCGCTGTAATTCGACTCTGTACTATCTAGTCATGTTAAGTTATCGTAACTGAGCACAAGTCAACACCACAATGAACAATTTTGCTCGTTTTGAACGAATTATGCTCATTTTCGCACGATTCAGCCTCTAATTCGCACATATCCGCTGTAATTCGACTCTGTACTATCTAGTCATGTTAAGTTATCCTATCTGAGCACAATTCAACACCACAACGAACAATTTTGCTCGTTTTGCACGAATTATGCTCTTTTTCGCACGATTCAGCCTCTAATTCGCACATATCCGCTGTAATTCGACTCTGTACTATCTAGTTATGTTAAGTTATCCTATCTGAGCACAATTCAACACCACAACGAACAATTTTGCTCGTTTTGCACGAATTATGCTCATTTTCGCACGATTCAGCCTCTAATTCGCACATATCCGCTGTAATTCGAGTCTGTACTATCTAGTCATGTTAAGTTATCGTATCTGAGCACAATTCAACACCACATTGAACAATTTTGCTCGTTTTGCACGAATTATGCTCATTTTCGCACGATTCAGCCTCTAATTCGCACATATCCGCTGTAATTCGACTCTGTACTATCTAGTCATGTTAAGTTATCGTAACTGAGCACAAGTCAACACCACAATGATCAATTTTGCTCGTTTTGAACGAATTATGCTCATTTTCGCACGATTCAGCCTCTAATTCGCACATATCCGCTGTAATTCGACTCTGTACTATCTAGTCATGTTAAGTTATCGTAACTGAGCACAATTCAACACCACAATGAACAATTTTGCCCGATTTGCACGAATTATGCTCATTTTCGCACGATTCAGCCTCTAATTCGCACATATCCGCTGTAATTCGACTCTGTACCATCTAGTTATGTTAAGTTATCCTATCTGAGCACAATTCAACACCACATTGAACAATTTTGCTCGTTTTGCACGAATTATGCTCATTTTCGCACGATTCAGCCTCTAATTCGCACATATCCGCTGTAATTCGACTCTGTACTATCTAGTCATGTTAAGTTATCGTAACTGAGCACAAGTCAACACCACAATGAACAATTTTGCTCGTTTTGAACGAATTATGCTCATTTTCGCACGATTCAGCCTCTAATTCGCACATATCCGCTGTAATTCGACTCTGTACTATCTAGTTATGTTAAGTTATCCTATCTGAGCACAATTCAACACCACAATGAACAATTTTCCTCGTTTCGCACGAATTTTGCTCGTTTTGCACGAATTATGCTCATTTTCGCTCGATTCAGCCTCTAATTCGCACATATCCGCTGTAATTCGACTCTGTACTATCTAGTCATGTTAAGTTATCGAAACTGAGCACAATTCAACACCACAATGAACAATTTTGCTGGTTTTGAACGAATTATGCTCATTTTCGCACGATTCAGCCTCTAATTCGCACATATCCGCTGTAATTCGACTCTGTACTATCTAGTCATGTTAAGTTATCGTAACTGAGCACAATTCATCACCACAATGAACAATTTTGCTCGATTTGCACGAATTATGCTCATTTTCGCACGATTCAGCCTCTAATTCGCACATATCCGCTATATTTCGACTCTGTACTATCTAGTTATGTTAAGTTATCCTATCTGAGCACAATTAAACACCACAACGAACAGTTTTGCTCGTTTTGCACGAATTATGCTCTTTTTCGCACGATTCAGCCTCTAATTCGCACATATCCGCTGTAATTCGACTCTGTACTATCTAGTCATGTTAAGTTATCGTAACTGAGCACAATTCAACACCACAATGAACAATTTTGATCGTTTTGAACGAATTATGCTCATTTTCGCACGATTCAGCCTCTAATTCGCACATATCCGCTGTAATTCGACTCTGTACTATCTAGTCATGTTAAGTTATCGTAACTGAGCACAATTCAACACCACAATGAACAATTTTGCTGGTTTTGAACGAATTATGCTCATTTTCGCACGATTCAGCCTCTAATTCGCACATATCCGCTGTAATTCGACTCTGTACTATCTAGTTATGTTAAGTTATCCTATCTGAGCACAATTCAACACCACAACGAACAATTTTGCTCGTTTTGCACGAATTATGCTCATTTTCGCACGATTCAGCCTCTAATTCGCACATATCCGCTGTAATTCGACTCTGTACTATCTAGTCATGTTAAGTTATCGTAACTGAGCACAATTCAACACCACAACGAACAATTTTGCTCGTTTTGCACGAATTATGCTCATTTTCGCACGATTCAGCCTCTAATTCGCACATATCCGCTGTAATTCACTCTGTACTATCTAGTTATGTTAAGTTATCCTATCTGAGCACAATTAAACACCACAACGAACAGTTTTGCTCGTTTTGCACGAATTATGCTCTTTTTCGCACGATTCAGCCTCTAATTCGCACATATCCGCTGTAATTCGACTCTGTACTATCTAGTCATGTTAAGTTAACCTATCTGAGCACAATTCAACACCACAATGAACAATTTTGCTCGTTTTGCACGAATTATGCTCATTTTCGCACGATTCAGCCTCTAATTCGCACATATCCGCTGTAATTCGACTCTGTACTATCTAGTTATGTTAAGTTATCCTATCTGAGCACAATTCAACACCACAACGAACAATTTTGCTCGTTTTGCACGAATTATGCTCATTTTCGCACGATTCAGCCTCTAATTCGCACATATCCGCTGTAATTCGACTCTGTACTATCTAGTTATGTTAAGTTATCCTATCTGAGCACAATTCAACACCACATTGAACAATTTTGCTCGTTTTGCACGAATTATGCTCATTCTCGCACGATTCAGCCTCTAATTCGCACATATCCGCTGTAATTCGACTCTGTACTATCTAGTCATGTTAAGTTATCGTAACTGAGCACAATTCAACACCACAATGAACAATTTTGCTGGTTTTGAACGAATTATGCTCATTTTCGCACGATTCAGCCTCTAATTCGCACATATCCGCTGTAATTCGACTCTGTACTATCTAGTCATGTTAAGTTATCGTAACTGAGCACAATTCAACACCACAATGAACAATTTTGATCGTTTTGAACGAATTATGCTCGTTTTCGCACGATTCAGCCTGTAATTCGCACATATCCGCTGTAATTCGACTCTGTACTATCTAGTTATGTTAAGTTATCCTATCTGAGCACAATTTAACATCACAATGAACAATTTGGCTCGTTTTGCACGAATTATGCTCATTTTCGCACGATTCAGCCTCTAATTCGCACATATCCGCTGTAATTCGACTCTGTACTATCTAGTCATGTTAAGTTATCGTAACTGAGCACAATTCAACACCACAATGAACAATTTTGCTCGTTTTCCACGAATTATGCTCATTTTCGCACGATTCAGACTCTAATTCACACATATCCGCTGTAATTCGACTCTGTACTATCTAGTTATGTTGAGTTATCCTATCTGAGCACAATTCAACACCACAATGAGCAATTTTGCTCGTTTTGCACGAATTTTGCTCGTTTTGAACGAATTTTGCTCATTTTCAAACGATTCAGCCTCTAATTCGCACATATCCTCTGTAATTCGACTCTGTACTATCTAGTTATGTTAAGTTATCCTATCTGAGCACAATTAAACACCACAACGAACAGTTTTGCTCGTTTTGCACGAATTTTGCTCGTTTTGAACGAATTTTGCTCATTTTCAAACGATTCAGCCTCTAATTCGCACATATCCGCTGTAATTCGACTCTGTACTATCTAGTTATGTTAAGTTATCCTATCTGAGCACAATTCAACACCACAACGAACAATTTTGCTCGTTTTGCACGAATTATGCTCATTTTCGCACGATTCAGACTCTAATTCACACATATCCGCTGTAATTCGACTCTGTACTATCTAGTTATGTTAAGTTATCCTATCTGAGCACAATTCAACACCACAATGAGCAATTTTGCTCGTTTTGCACGAATTTTGCTCGTTTTGAACGAATTTTGCTCATTTTCAAACGATTCAGACTCTAATTCGCACATATCCGCTGTAATTCGACTCTGTACTATCTAGTTATGTTAAGTTATCCTATCTGAACACAATTCAACACCACAACGAACAATTTTGCTCGTTTTGCACGAATTATGATCATTTTCGCACGATTCAGCCTCTAATTCGCACATATCCGCTGTAATTCGAGTCTGTACTATCTAGTCATGTTAAGTTATCGTAACTGAGCACAATTCAACACCACAATGAACAATTTTGCTGGTTTTGAACGAATTATGCTCATTTTCGCACGATTCAGCCTCTAATTCGCACATATCCGCTGTAATTCGACTCTGTACTATCTAGTCATGTTACGGTATCGTAACTGAGCACAATTCAACACCACAATGAACTATTTTGATCGTTTTGAACGAATTATGCTCATTTTCGCACGATTCAGCCTCTAATTCGCACATATCCGCTGTAATTCGACTCTGTACTATCTAGTCATGTTAAGTTATCGTAACTGAGCACAATTCAACACCACAATGAACAATTTTGCTGGTTTTGAACGAATTATGCTCATTTTCGCACGATTCAGCCTCTAATTCGCACATATCCGCTGTAATTCGACTCTGTACTATCTAGTCATGTTAAGTTATCCTATCTGAGCACAATTCAACACCACAACGAATAATTTTGTTCGTTTTGCACGAATTATGCTCATTTTCGCACGATTCAGCCTCTAATTCGCACATATCCGCTGTAATTCGACTCTGTACTATCTAGTCATGTTAAGTTATCCTATCTGAGCACTATTCAACACCACAAGGAACAATTTTGCTCGTTTTGCACGAATTATGCTCATTTTCGCACGATTCAGCCTCTAATTCGCACATATCCGCTGTAATTCGACTCTGTACTATCTAGTTATGTTAAGTTATCCTATCTGAGCACAATTCAACACCACAACGAACAATTTTGCTCGTTTTGCACGAATTATGCTCATTTTCGCACGATTCAGCCTCTAATTCGCACATATCCGCTGTAATTCGACTCTGTACTATCTAGTTATGTTAAGTTATCCTATCTGAGCACAATTAAACACCACAACGAACAGTTTTGCTCGTTTTGCACGAATTATGCTCTTTTTCGCACGATTCAGCCTCTAATTCGCACATATCCGCTGTAATTCGACTCTGTACTATCTAGTCATGTTAAGTTAACCTATCTGAGCACAATTCAACACCACAATGAACAATTTTGCTCGTTTTGCACGAATTATGCTCATTTTCGCACGATTCAGCCTCTAATTCGCACATATCCGCTGTAATTCGACTCTGTACTATCTAGTTATGTTAAGTTATCCTATCTGAGCACAATTCAACACCACAACGAACAATTTTGCTCGTTTTGCACGAATTATGCTCTTTTTCGCACGATTCAGCCTCTAATTCGCACATATCCGCTGTAATTCGACTCTGTACTATCTAGTTATGTTAAGTTATCCTATCTGAGCACAATTCAACACCACATTGAACAATTTTGCTCGTTTTGCACGAATTATGCTCATTCTCGCACGATTCAGCCTCTAATTCGCACATATCCGCTGTAGTTCGACTCTGTACTATCTAGTCATGTTAAGTTATCGTAACTGAGCACAATTCAACACCACAATGAACAATTTTGCTGGTTTTGAACGAATTATGCTCATTTTCGCACGATTCAGCCTCTAATTCGCACATATCCGCTGTAATTCGACTCTGTACTATCTAGTCATGTTAAGTTATCGTAACTGAGCACAATTCAACACCACAATGAACAATTTTGATCGTTTTGAACGAATTATGCTCATTTTCAAACGATTCAGCCTGTAATTCGCACATATCCGCTGTAATTCGACTCTGTACTATCTAGTTATGTTAAGTTATCCTATCTGAGCACAATTAAACACCACAACGAACAGTTTTGCTCGTTTTGCACGAATTTTGCTCGTTTTGAACGAATTTTGCTCATTTTCAAACGATTCAGCCTCTAATTCGCACATATCCGCTGTAATTCGACTCTGTACTATCTAGTTATGTTAAGTTATCCTATCTGAACACAATTCAACACAACAACGAACAATTTTGCTCGTTTTGCACGAATTATGATCATTTTCGCACGATTCAGCCTCTAATTCGCACATATCCGCTGTAATTCGAGTCTGTACTATCTAGTCATGTTAAGTTATCGTAACTGAGCACAATTCAACACCACAATGAACAATTTTGCTGGTTTTGAACGAATTATGCTCATTTTCGCACGATTCAGCCTCTAATTCGCACATATCCGCTGTAATTCGACTCTGTACTATCTAGTCATGTTACGTTATCGTAACTGAGCACAATTCAACACCACAATGAACAATTTTGCTCGTTTTGCACGAATTATGCTCATTTTCGCACGATTCAGACTCTAATTCACACATATCCGCTGTAATTCGACTCTGTACTATCTAGTTATGTTAAGTTATCCTATCTGAGCACAATTCAACACCACAATGAGCAATTTTGCTCGTTTTGCACGAATTTTGCTCGTTTTGAACGAATTTTGCTCATTTTCAAACGATTCAGCCTCTAATTCGCACATATCCGCTGTAATTCGACTCTGTACTATCTAGTTATGTTAAGTTATCCTATCTGAGCACAATTAAACACCACAACGAACAGTTTTGCTCGTTTTGCACGAATTTTGCTCGTTTTGAACGAATTTTGCTCATTTTCAAACGATTCAGCCTCTAATTCGCACATATCCGCTGTAATTCGACTCTGTACTATCTAGTTATGTTAAGTTATCCTATCTGAGCACAATTCAACACCACAACGAACAATTTTGCTCGTTTTGCACGAATTATGCTCATTTTCGCACGATTCAGACTCTAATTCGCACATATCCGCTGTAATTCGACTCTGTACTATCTAGTCATGTTAAGTTATCGTAACTGAGCACAATTCAACACCACAATGAACAATTTTGATCGTTTTGAACGATTTATGCTCATTTTCGCACGATTGAGCCTCTAATTCGCACATATCCGCTGTAATTCGACTCTGTACTATCTAGTCATGTTAAGTTATCGTAACTGAGCACAATTCAACACCACAATGAACAATTTTGCTGGTTTTGAACGAATTATGCTCATTTTCGCACGATTCAGCCTCTAATTCGCACATATCCGCTGTAATTCGACTCTGTACTATCTAGTCATGTTAAGTTATCCTATCTGAGCACAATTCAACACCACAACGAATAATTTTGCTCGTTTTGCACGAATTATGCTCATTTTCGCACGATTCAGCCTCTAATTCGCACATATCCGCTGTAATTCGACTCTGTACTATCTAGTCATGTTAAGTTATCCTATCTGAGCACAATTCAACACCACAACGAACAATTTTGCTCGTTTAGCACGAATTATGCTCATTTTCGCACGATTCAGCCTCTAATTCGCACATATCCGCTGTAATTCGACTCTGTACTATCTAGTTATGTTAAGTTATCCTATCTGAGCACAATTAAACACCACAACGAACAGTTTTGCTCGTTTTGCACGAATTATGCTCTTTTTCGCACGATTCAGCCTCTAATTCGCACATATCCGCTGTAATTCGACTCTGTACTATCTAGTTATGTTAAGTTATCCTATCTGAACACAATTCAACACCACAACGAACAATTTTGCTCGTTTTGCACGTATTATGATCATTTGCGCACGATTCAGCCTCTAATTCGTTCATATCCGCTGTAATTCGAGTCTGTACTATCTAGTCATGTTAAGTTATCGTAACTGAGCACAATTCAACACCACAATGAACAATTTTGCTGGTTTTGAACGAATTATGCTCATTTTCGCACGATTCAGCCTCTAATTCGCACATATCCGCTGTAATTCGACTCTGTACTATCTAGTCATGTTAAGTTATCGTAACTGAGCACAATTCAACACCACAATGAACTATTTTGATCGTTTTGAACGAATTATGCTCATTTTCGCACGATTCAGCCTCTAATTCGCACATATCCGCTGTAATTCGACTCTGTACTATCTAGTCATGTTAAGTTATCCTATCTGAGCACAATTCAACACCACAATGAACAATTTTGATCGTTTTGCACGAATTATGCTCATTCTCGCACGATTCAGCCTCTAATTCGCACATATCCGCTGTAATTCGACTCTGTACTATCTAGTCATGTTAAGTTATCGTAACTGAGCACAATTCAACACCACAATGAACAATTTTGCTGGTTTTGAACGAATTATGCTCATTTTCGCACGATTCAGCCTCTAATTCGCACATATCCGCTGTAATTCGACTCTGTACTATCTAGTCATGTTAAGTTATCCTATCTGAGCACAATTCAACACCACAATGAACAATTTTGATCGTTTTGCACGAATTATGCTCATTCTCGCACGATTCAGCCTCTAATTCGCACATATCCGCTGTAATTCGACTCTGTACTATCTAGTCATGTTAAGTTATCGTAACTGAGCACAATTCAACACCACAATGAACAATTTTGCTGTTTTTGAACGAATTATGCTCATTTTCGCACGATTCAGCCTCTAATTCGCACATATCCGCTGTAATTCGACTCTGTACTATCTAGTCATGTTAAGTTATCCTATCTGAGCACAATTCAACACCACAACGAACAATTTTGCTCGTTTTGCACGAATTATGCTCATTTTCGCACGATTCAGCCTCTAATTCGCACCTATCCGCTGTAATTCGACTCTGTACTATCTAGTCATGTTAAGTTATCCTATCTGAGCACTATTCAACACCACAATGAACAATTTTGCTCGTTTTGCGCGAATTATGCTCATTTTCGCACGATTCAGCCTCTAATTCGCACATATCCGCTGTAATTCGACTCTGTACTATCTAGTTATGTTAAGTTATCCTATCTGAGCACAATTCAACACCACAACGAACAATTTTGCTCGTTTTGCACGAATTACGCTCGTTTTCGCACGTTTCAGCCTGTAATTCGCACATATCCGCTGTAATTCGACTCTGTACTATCTAGTCATGTTAAGTTATCGTAACTGAGCACAATTCAACACCACAATGAACAATTTTGCTGGTTTTGAACGAATTATGCTCATTTTCGCACGATTCAGCCTCTAATTCGCACATATCCGCTGTAATTCGACTCTGTACTATCTAGTCATGTTAAGTTATCGTAACTGAGCACAATTCAACACCACAATGAACAATTTTGCTGGTTTTGAACGAATTATGCTCATTTTCGCACGATTCAGCCTCTAATTCGTACATATCCGCTGTAATTCGACTCTGTACTATCTAGTCATGTTAAGTTATCGTAACTGAGCACAATTCAACACCACAATGAACAATTTTGATCGTTTTGCACGAATTATGCTCATTTTCGCACGATTCAGCCTCTAATTCGCACATATCCGCTGTAATTCGACTCTGTACTATCTAGTCATGTTAAGTTATCGTAACTGAGCACAATTCAACACCACAATGAACAATTTTGCTCGATTTGCACGAATTATGCTCATTTTCGCACGATTCAGCCTCTAATTCGCACATATCCGCTGTAATTCGACTCTGTACCATCTAGTTATGTTAAGTTATCCTATCTGAGCACAATTCAACACCACATTGAACAATTTTGCTCGTTTTGCACGAATTATGCTCATTTTCGCACGATTCAGCCTCTAATTCGCACATATCCGCTGTAATTCGACTCTGTACTATCTAGTCATGTTAAGTTATCGTAACTGAGCACAAGTCAACACCACAATGAACAATTTTGCTCGTTTTGAACGAATTATGCTCATTTTCGCACGATTCAGCCTCTAATTCGCACATATCCGCTGTAATTCGACTCTGTACTATCTAGTCATGTTAAGTTATCGTAACTGAGCACAATTCAACACCACAACGAACAATTTTGCTCGTTTTGCACGAATTATGCTCATTTTCGCACGATTCAGCCTCTAATTCGCACATATCCGCTGTAATTCACTCTGTACTATCTAGTTATGTTAAGTTATCCTATCTGAGCACAATTAAACACCACAACGAACAGTTTTGCTCGTTTTGCACGAATTATGCTCTTTTTCGCACGATTCAGCCTCTAATTCGCACATATCCGCTGTAATTCGACTCTGTACTATCTAGTCATGTTAAGTTAACCTATCTGAGCACAATTCAACACCACAATGAACAATTTTGCTCGTTTTGCACGAATTATGCTCATTTTCGCACGATTCAGCCTCTAATTCGCACATATCCGCTGTAATTCGACTCTGTACTATCTAGTTATGTTAAGTTATCCTATCTGAGCACAATTCAACACCACAACGAACAATTTTGCTCGTTTTGCACGAATTATGCTCATTTTCGCACGATTCAGCCTCTAATTCGCACATATCCGCTGTAATTCGACTCTGTACTATCTAGTTATGTTAAGTTATCCTATCTGAGCACAATTCAACACCACATTGAACAATTTTGCTCGTTTTGCACGAATTATGCTCATTCTCGCACGATTCAGCCTCTAATTCGCACATATCCGCTGTAATTCGACTCTGTACTATCTAGTCATGTTAAGTTATCGTAACTGAGCACAATTCAACACCACAATGAACAATTTTGCTGGTTTTGAACGAATTATGCTCATTTTCGCACGATTCAGCCTCTAATTCGCACATATCCGCTGTAATTCGACTCTGTACTATCTAGTCATGTTAAGTTATCGTAACTGAGCACAATTCAACACCACAATGAACAATTTTGATCGTTTTGAACGAATTATGCTCGTTTTCGCACGATTCAGCCTGTAATTCGCACATATCCGCTGTAATTCGACTCTGTACTATCTAGTTATGTTAAGTTATCCTATCTGAGCACAATTTAACATCACAATGAACAATTTGGCTCGTTTTGCACGAATTATGCTCATTTTCGCACGATTCAGCCTCTAATTCGCACATATCCGCTGTAATTCGACTCTGTACTATCTAGTCATGTTAAGTTATCGTAACTGAGCACAATTCAACACCACAATGAACAATTTTGCTCGTTTTCCACGAATTATGCTCATTTTCGCACGATTCAGACTCTAATTCACACATATCCGCTGTAATTCGACTCTGTACTATCTAGTTATGTTGAGTTATCCTATCTGAGCACAATTCAACACCACAATGAGCAATTTTGCTCGTTTTGCACGAATTTTGCTCGTTTTGAACGAATTTTGCTCATTTTCAAACGATTCAGCCTCTAATTCGCACATATCCGCTGTAATTCGACTCTGTACTATCTAGTTATGTTAAGTTATCCTATCTGAGCACAATTAAACACCACAACGAACAGTTTTGCTCGTTTTGCACGAATTTTGCTCGTTTTGAACGAATTTTGCTCATTTTCAAACGATTCAGCCTCTAATTCGCACATATCCGCTGTAATTCGACTCTGTACTATCTAGTTATGTTAAGTTATCCTATCTGAGCACAATTCAACACCACAACGAACAATTTTGCTCGTTTTGCACGAATTATGCTCATTTTCGCACGATTCAGACTCTAATTCACACATATCCGCTGTAATTCGACTCTGTACTATCTAGTTATGTTAAGTTATCCTATCTGAGCACAATTCAACACCACAATGAGCAATTTTGCTCGTTTTGCACGAATTTTGCTCGTTTTGAACGAATTTTGCTCATTTTCAAACGATTCAGACTCTAATTCGCACAAATCCGCTGTAATTCGACTCTGTACTATCTAGTTATGTTAAGTTATCCTATCTGAACACAATTCAACACCACAACGAACAATTTTGCTCGTTTTGCACGAATTATGATCATTTTCGCACGATTCAGCCTCTAATTCGCACATATCCGCTGTAATTCGAGTCTGTACTATCTAGTCATGTTAAGTTATCGTAACTGAGCACAATTCAACACCACAATGAACAATTTTGCTGGTTTTGAACGAATTATGCTCATTTTCGCACGATTCAGCCTCTAATTCGCACATATCCGCTGTAATTCGACTCTGTACTATCTAGTCATGTTACGGTATCGTAACTGAGCACAATTCAACACCACAATGAACTATTTTGATCGTTTTGAACGAATTATGCTCATTTTCGCACGATTCAGCCTCTAATTCGCACATATCCGCTGTAATTCGACTCTGTACTATCTAGTCATGTTAAGTTATCGTAACTGAGCACAATTCAACACCACAATGAACAATTTTGCTGGTTTTGAACGAATTGTGCTCATTTTCGCACGATTCAGCCTCTAATTCGCACATATCCGCTGTAATTCGACTCTGTACTATCTAGTCATGTTAAGTTATCCTATCTGAGCACAATTCAACACCACAACGAATAATTTTGTTCGTTTTGCACGAATTATGCTCATTTTCGCACGATTCAGCCTCTAATTCGCACATATCCGCTGTAATTCGACTCTGTACTATCTAGTCATGTTAAGTTATCCTATCTGAGCACTATTCAACACCACAAGGAACAATTTTGCTCGTTTTGCACGAATTATGCTCATTTTCGCACGATTCAGCCTCTAATTCGCACATATCCGCTGTAATTCGACTCTGTACTATCTAGTTATGTTAAGTTATCCTATCTGAGCACAATTCAACACCACAACGAACAATTTTGCTCGTTTTGCACGAATTATGCTCATTTTCGCACGATTCAGCCTCTAATTCGCACATATCCGCTGTAATTCGACTCTGTACTATCTAGTTATGTTAAGTTATCCTATCTGAGCACAATTAAACACCACAACGAACAGTTTTGCTCGTTTTGCACGAATTATGCTCTTTTTCGCACGATTCAGCCTCTAATTCGCACATATCCGCTGTAATTCGACTCTGTACTATCTAGTCATGTTAAGTTAACCTATCTGAGCACAATTCAACACCACAATGAACAATTTTGCTCGTTTTGCACGAATTATGCTCATTTTCGCACGATTCAGCCTCTAATTCGCACATATCCGCTGTAATTCGACTCTGTACTATCTAGTTATTTTAAGTTATCCTATCTGAGCACAATTCAACACCACAACGAACAATTTTGCTCGTTTTGCACGAATTATGCTCTTTTTCGCACGATTCAGCCTCTAATTCGCACATATCCGCTGTAATTCGACTCTGTACTATCTAGTTATGTTAAGTTATCCTATCTGAGCACAATTCAACACCACATTGAACAATTTTGCTCGTTTTGCACGAATTATGCTCATTCTCGCACGATTCAGCCTCTAATTCGCACATATCCGCTGTAGTTCGACTCTGTACTATCTAGTCATGTTAAGTTATCGTAACTGAGCACAATTCAACACCACAATGAACAATTTTGCTGGTTTTGAACGAATTATGCTCATTTTCGCACGATTCAGCCTCTAATTCGCACATATCCGCTGTAATTCGACTCTGTACTATCTAGTCATGTTAAGTTATCGTAACTGAGCACAATTCAACACCACAATGAACAATTTTGATCGTTTTGAACGAATTATGCTCATTTTCAAACGATTCAGCCTGTAATTCGCACATATCCGCTGTAATTCGACTCTGTACTATCTAGTTATGTTAAGTTATCCTATCTGAGCACAATTAAACACCACAACGAACAGTTTTGCTCGTTTTGCACGAATTTTGCTCGTTTTGAACGAATTTTGCTCATTTTCAAACGATTCAGCCTCTAATTCGCACATATCCGCTGTAATTCGACTCTGTACTATCTAGTTATGTTAAGTTATCCTATCTGAACACAATTCAACACAACAACGAACAATTTTGCTCGTTTTGCACGAATTATGATCATTTTCGCACGATTCAGCCTCTAATTCGCACATATCCGCTGTAATTCGAGTCTGTACTATCTAGTCATGTTAAGTTATCGTAACTGAGCACAATTCAACACCACAATGAACAATTTTGCTGGTTTTGAACGAATTATGCTCATTTTCGCACGATTCAGCCTCTAATTCGCACATATCCGCTGTAATTCGACTCTGTACTATCTAGTCATGTTACGTTATCGTAACTGAGCACAATTCAACACCACAATGAACAATTTTGCTCGTTTTGCACGAATTATGCTCATTTTCGCACGATTCAGACTCTAATTCACACATATCCGCTGTAATTCGACTCTGTACTATCTAGTTATGTTAAGTTATCCTATCTGAGCACAATTCAACACCACAATGAGCAATTTTGCTCGTTTTGCACGAATTTTGCTCGTTTTGAACGAATTTTGCTCATTTTCAAACGATTCAGCCTCTAATTCGCACATATCCGCTGTAATTCGACTCTGTACTATCTAGTTATGTTAAGTTATCCTATCTGAGCACAATTAAACACCACAACGAACAGTTTTGCTCGTTTTGCACGAATTTTGCTCGTTTTGAACGAATTTTGCTCATTTTCAAACGATTCAGCCTCTAATTCGCACATATCCGCTGTAATTCGACTCTGTACTATCTAGTTATGTTAAGTTATCCTATCTGAGCACAATTCAACACCACAACGAACAATTTTGCTCGTTTTGCACGAATTATGCTCATTGTCGCACGATTCAGACTCTAATTCACACATATCCGCTGTAATTCGACTCTGTACTATCTAGTTATGTTAAGTTATCCTATCTGAGCACAATTCAACACCACAATGAGCAATTTTGCTCGTTTTGCACGAATTTTGCTGGTTTTGAACGAATTATGCTCATTTTCGCACGATTCAGCCTCTAATTCGCACATATCCGCTGTAATTCGACTCTGTACTATCTAGTCATGTTAAGTTATCGTAACTGAGCACAATTCAACACCACAATGAACTATTTTGATCGTTTTGAACGAATTATGCTCATTTTCGCACGATTCAGCCTCTAATTCGCACATATCCGCTGTAATTCGACTCTGTACTATCTAGTCATGTTAAGTTATCGTAACTGAGCACAATTCAACACCACAATGAACAATTTTGATCGTTTTGAACGATTTATGCTCATTTTCGCACGATTGAGCCTCTAATTCGCACATATCCGCTGTAATTCGACTCTGTACTATCTAGTCATGTTAAGTTATCGTAACTGAGCACAATTCAACACCACAATGAACAATTTTGCTGGTTTTGAACGAATTATGCTCATTTTCGCACGATTCAGCCTCTAATTCGCACATATCCGCTGTAATTCGACTCTGTACTATCTAGTCATGTTAAGTTATCCTATCTGAGCACAATTCAACACCACAACGAATAATTTTGCTCGTTTTGCACGAATTATGCTCATTTTCGCACGATTCAGCCTCTAATTCGCACATATCCGCTGTAATTCGACTCTGTACTATCTAGTCATGTTAAGTTATCCTATCTGAGCACAATTCAACACCACAACGAACAATTTTGCTCGTTTAGCACGAATTATGCTCATTTTCGCACGATTCAGCCTCTAATTCGCACATATCCGCTGTAATTCGACTCTGTACTATCTAGTCATGTTAAGTTATCGTAACTGAGCACAATTCAACACCACAATGAACAATTTTGCTCGATTTGCACGAATTATGCTCATTTTCGCACGATTCAGCCTCTAATTCGCACATATCCGCTGTAATTCGACTCTGTACCATCTAGTTATGTTAAGTTATCCTATCTGAGCACAATTCAACACCACATTGAACAATTTTGCTCGTTTTGCACGAATTATGCTCATTTTCGCACGATTCAGCCTCTAATTCGCACATATCCGCTGTAATTCGACTCTGTACTATCTAGTCATGTTAAGTTATCGTAACTGAGCACAAGTCAACACCACAATGAACAATTTTGCTCGTTTTGAACGAATTATGCTCATTTTCGCACGATTCAGCCTCTAATTCGCACATATCCGCTGTAATTCGACTCTGTACTATCTAGTTATGTTAAGTTATCCTATCTGAGCACAATTCAACACCACAATGAACAATTTTCCTCGTTTCGCACGAATTTTGCTCGTTTTGCACGAATTATGCTCATTTTCGCTCGATTCAGCCTCTAATTCGCACATATCCGCTGTAATTCGACTCTGTACTATCTAGTCATGTTAAGTTATCCTATCTGAGCACAATTCAACACCACAACGAACAATTTTGCTCGTTTAGCACGAATTATGCTCATTTTCGCACGATTCAGCCTCTAATTCGCACATATCCGCTGTAATTCGACTCTGTACTATCTAGTTATGTTAAGTTATCCTATCTGAGCACAATTAAACACCACAACGAACAGTTTTGCTCGTTTTGCACGAATTATGCTCTTTTTCGCACGATTCAGCCTCTAATTCGCACATATCCGCTGTAATTCGACTCTGTACTATCTAGTCATGTTAAGTTAACCTATCTGAGCACAATTCAACACCACATTGAACAATTTTGCTCGTTTTGCACGAATTATGCTCATTCTCGCACGATTCAGCCTCTAATTCGCACATATCCGCTGTAATTCGACTCTGTACTATCTAGTCATGTTAAGTTATCGTAACTGAGCACAATTCAACACCACAATGAACAATTTTGCTGGTTTTGAACGAATTATGCTCATTTTCGCACGATTCAGCCTCTAATTCGCACATATCCGCTGTAATTCGACTCTGTACTATCTAGTTATGTTAAGTTATCCTATCTGAACACAATTCAACACCACAACGAACAATTTTGCTCGTTTTGCACGAATTATGATCATTTTCGCACGATTCAGCCTCTAATTCGCACATATCCGCTGTAATTCGAGTCTGTACTATCTAGTCATGTTAAGTTATCGTAACTGAGCACAATTCAACACCACAATGAACTATTTTGCTGGTTTTGAACGAATTATGCTCATTTTCGCACGATTCAGCCTCTAATTCGCACATATCCGCTGTAATTCGACTCTGTACTATCTAGTCATGTTAAGTTATCGTAACTGAGCACAATTCAACACCACAATGAACTATTTTGATCGTTTTGAACGAATTATGCTCATTTTCGCACGATTCAGCCTCTAATTCGCACATATCCGCTGTAATTCGACTCTGTACTATCTAGTCATGTTAAGTTATCCTATCTGAGCACAATTCAACACCACAATGAACAATTTTGATCGTTTTGCACGAATTATGCTCATTCTCGCACGATTCAGCCTCTAATTCGCACATATCCGCTGTAATTCGACTCTGTACTATCTAGTCATGTTAAGTTATCGTAACTGAGCACAATTCAACACCACAATGAACAATTTTGCTGGTTTTGAACGAATTATGCTCATTTTCGCACGATTCAGCCTCTAATTCGCACATATCCGCTGTAATTCGACTCTGTACTATCTAGTCATGTTAAGTTATCCTATCTGAGCACAATTCAACACCACAACGAACAATTTTGCTCGTTTTGCACGAATTATGCTCATTTTCGCACGATTCAGCCTCTAATTCGCACATATCCGCTGTAATTCGACTCTGTACTATCTAGTCATGTTAAGTTATCCTATCTGAGCACTATTCAACACCACAATGAACAATTTTGCTCGTTTTGCGCGAATTATGCTCATTTTCGCACGATTCAGCCTCTAATTCGCACATATCCGCTGTAATTCGACTCTGTACTATCTAGTTATGTTAAGTTATCCTATCTGAGCACAATTCAACACCACAACGAACAATTTTGCTCGTTTTGCACGAATTACGCTCGTTTTCGCACGATTCAGCCTGTAATTCGCACATATCCGCTGTAATTCGACTCTGTACTATCTAGTCATGTTAAGTTATCGTAACTGAGCACAATTCAACACCACAATGAACAATTTTGCTGGTTTTGAACGAATTATGCTCATTTTCGCACGATTCAGCCTCTAATTCGCACATATCCGCTGTAATTCGACTCTGTACTATCTAGTCATGTTAAGTTATCGTAACTGAGCACAATTCAACACCACAATGAACAATTTTGCTCGTTTTGCACGAATTATGTTCATTTTCGCACGATTCAGCCTCTAATTCGCACATATCCGCTGTAATTCGACTCTGTACTATCTAGTTATGTTAAGTTATCCTATCTGAGCACAATTCAACACCACAATGAACAATTTTGCTGGTTTTGAACGAATTATGCCCATTTTCGCACGATTCAGCCTCTAATTCGCACATATCCGCTGTAATTCGACTCTGTACTAGCTAGTCATGTTAAGTTATCCTATCTGAGCACAATTCAACACCACAACGAACAATTTTGCTCGTTTTGCACGAATTATGCACATTTTCGCACGATTCAGCCTCTAATTCGCACATATCCGCTGTAATTCGACTCTGTACTATCTAGTCATGTTAAGTTATCCTATCTGAGCACAATTCAACACCACAACGAACAATTTTGCTCGTTTTGCACGAATTATGCTCTTTTTCGCACGATTCAGCCTCTAATTCGCACATATCCGCTGTAATTCGACTCTGTACTATCTAGTTATGTTAAGTTATCCTATCTGAGCACAATTCAACACCACAACGAACAATTTTGCTCGTTTTGCACGAATTATGCTCATTTTCGCACGATTCAGCCTCTAATTCGTACATATCCGCTGTAATTCGACTCTGTACTATCTAGTCATGTTAAGTTATCGTAACTGAGCACAATTCAACACCACAATGAACAATTTTGATCGTTTTGAACGAATTATGCTCGTTTTCGCACGATTCAGCCTGTAATTCGCACATATCCGCTGTAATTCGACTCTGTACTATCTAGTCATGTTAAGTTATCGTAACTGAGCACAATTCAACACCACAATGAACAATTTTGCTGGTTTTGAACGAATTATGCTCATTTTCGCACGATTCAGCCTCTAATTCGCACATATCCGCTGTAATTCGACTCTGTACTATCTAGTCATGTTAAGTTATCGTAACTGAGCACAATTCAACACCACAATGAACAATTTTGCTCGTTTTGCACGAATTATGTTCATTTTCGCACGATTCAGCCTCTAATTCGCACATATCCGCTGTAATTCGACTCTGTACTATCTAGTTATGTTAAGTTATCCTATCTGAGCACAATTCAACACCACAATGAACAATTTTGCTGGTTTTGAACGAATTATGCCCATTTTCGCACGATTCAGCCTCTAATTCGCACATATCCGCTGTAATTCGACTCTGTACTAGCTAGTCATGTTAAGTTATCCTATCTGAGCACAATTCAACACCACAACGAACAATTTTGCTCGTTTTGCACGAATTATGCACATTTTCGCACGATTCAGCCTCTAATTCGCACATATCCGCTGTAATTCGACTCTGTACTATCTAGTCATGTTAAGTTATCCTATCTGAGCACAATTCAACACCACAACGAACAATTTTGCTCGTTTTGCACGAATTATGCTCTTTTTCGCACGATTCAGCCTCTAATTCGCACATATCCGCTGTAATTCGACTCTGTACTATCTAGTTATGTTAAGTTATCCTATCTGAGCACAATTCAACACCACAACGAACAATTTTGCTCGTTTTGCACGAATTATGCTCATTTTCGCACGATTCAGCCTCTAATTCGTACATATCCGCTGTAATTCGACTCTGTACTATCTAGTCATGTTAAGTTATCGTAACTGAGCACAATTCAACACCACAATGAACAATTTTGATCGTTTTGAACGAATTATGCTCGTTTTCGCACGATTCAGCCTGTAATTCGCACATATCCGCTGTAATTCGACTCTGTACTATCTAGTCATGTTAAGTTATCGTAACTGAGCACAATTCAACACCACAATGAACAATTTTGCTCGATTTGCACGAATTATGCTCATTTCCGCACGATTCAGCCTCTAATTCGCACATATCCGCTGTAATTCGACTCTGTACCATCTAGTTATGTTAAGTTATCCTATCTGAGCACAATTCAACACCACATTGAACAATTTTGCTCGTTTTGCACGAATTATGCTCATTTTCGCACGATTCAGCCTCTAATTCGCACATATCCGCTGTAATTCGACTCTGTACTATCTAGTCATGTTAAGTTATCGTAACTGAGCACAAGTCAACACCACAATGAACAATTTTGCTCGTTTTGAACGAATTATGCTCATTTTCGCACGATTCAGCCTCTAATTCGCACATATCCGCTGTAATTCGACTCTGTACTATCTAGTTATGTTAAGTTATCCTATCTGAGCACAATTCAACACCACAATGAACAATTTTCCTCGTTTCGCACGAATTTTGCTCGTTTTGCACGAATTATGCTCATTTTCGCTCGATTCAGCCTCTAATTCGCACATATCCGCTGTAATTCGACTCTGTACTATCTAGTCATGTTAAGTTATCCTATCTGAGCACAATTCAACACCACAACGAACAATTTTGCTCGTTTTGCACGAATTATGCTCTTTTTCGCACGATTCAGCCTCTAATTCGCACATATCCGCTGTAATTCGACTCTGTACTATCTAGTTATGTTAAGTTATCCTATCTGAGCACAATTCAACACCACAACGAACAATTTTGCTCGTTTTGCACGAATTATGCTCATTTTCGCACGATTCAGCCTCTAATTCGCACATATCCGCTGTAATTCGAGTCTGTACTATCTAGTCATGTTAAGTTATCGTAACTGAGCACAATTCAACACCACAATGAACAATTTTGCTGGTTTTGAACGAATTATGCTCATTTTCGCACGATTCAGCCTCTAATTCGTACATATCCGCTGTAATTCGACTCTGTACTATCTAGTCATGTTAAGTTATCGTAACTGAGCACAATTCAACACCACAATGAACAATTTTGATCGTTTTGAACGAATTATGCTCGTTTTCGCACGATTCAGCCTGTAATTCGCACATATCCGCTGTAATTCGACTCTGTACTATCTAGTTATGTTAAGTTATCCTATCTGAGCACAATTTAACATCACAATGAACAATTTGGCTCGTTTTGCACGAATTATGCTCATTTCCGCACGATTCAGCCTCTAATTTGCACATATCCGCTGTAATTCGACTCTGTACTATCTAGTCATGTTAAGTTATCGTAACTGAGCACAATTCAACACCACAATGAACAATTTTGCCCGATTTGCACGAATTATGCTCATTTTCGCACGATTCAGCCTCTAATTCGCACATATCCGCTGTAATTCGACTCTGTACCATCTAGTTATGTTAAGTTATCCTATCTGAGCACAATTCAACACCACATTGAACAATTTTGCTCGTTTTGCACGAATTATGCTCATTTTCGCACGATTCAGCCTCTAATTCGCACATATCCGCTGTAATTCGACTCTGTACTATCTAGTCATGTTAAGTTATCGTAACTGAGCACAAGTCAACACCACAATGATCAATTTTGCTCGTTTTGAACGAATTATGCTCATTTTCGCACGATTCAGCCTCTAATTCGCACATATCCGCTGTAATTCGACTCTGTACTATCTAGTCATGTTAAGTTATCGTAACTGAGCACAATTCAACACCACAATGAACAATTTTGCCCGATTTGCACGAATTATGCTCATTTTCGCACGATTCAGCCTCTAATTCGCACATATCCGCTGTAATTCGACTCTGTACCATCTAGTTATGTTAAGTTATCCTATCTGAGCACAATTCAACACCACATTGAACAATTTTGCTCGTTTTGCACGAATTATGCTCATTTTCGCACGATTCAGCCTCTAATTCGCACATATCCGCTGTAATTCGACTCTGTACTATCTAGTCATGTTAAGTTATCGTAACTGAGCACAAGTCAACACCACAATGAACAATTTTGCTCGTTTTGAACGAATTATGCTCATTTTCGCACGATTCAGCCTCTAATTCGCACATATCCGCTGTAATTCGACTCTGTACTATCTAGTTATGTTAAGTTATCCTATCTGAGCACAATTCAACACCACAATGAACAATTTTCCTCGTTTCGCACGAATTTTGCTCGTTTTGCACGAATTATGCTCATTTTCGCTCGATTCAGCCTCTAATTCGCACATATCCGCTGTAATTCGACTCTGTACTATCTAGTCATGTTAAGTTATCGAAACTGAGCACAATTCAACACCACAATGAACAATTTTGCTGGTTTTGAACGAATTATGCTCATTTTCGCACGATTCAGCCTCTAATTCGCACATATCCGCTGTAATTCGACTCTGTACTATCTAGTCATGTTAAGTTATCGTAACTGAGCACAATTCATCACCACAATGAACAATTTTGCTCGATTTGCACGAATTATGCTCATTTTCGCACGATTCAGCCTCTAATTCGCACATATCCGCTATATTTCGACTCTGTACTATCTAGTTATGTTAAGTTATCCTATCTGAGCACAATTAAACACCACAACGAACAGTTTTGCTCGTTTTGCACGAATTATGCTCTTTTTCGCACGATTCAGCCTCTAATTCGCACATATCCGCTGTAATTCGACTCTGTACTATCTAGTCATGTTAAGTTATCGTAACTGAGCACAATTCAACACCACAATGAACAATTTTGATCGTTTTGAACGAATTATGCTCATTTTCGCACGATTCAGCCTCTAATTCGCACATATCCGCTGTAATTCGACTCTGTACTATCTAGTCATGTTAAGTTATCGTAACTGAGCACAATTCAACACCACAATGAACAATTTTGCTGGTTTTGAACGAATTATGCTCATTTTCGCACGATTCAGCCTCTAATTCGCACATATCCGCTGTAATTCGACTCTGTACTATCTAGTTATGTTAAGTTATCCTATCTGAGCACAATTCAACACCACAACGAACAATTTTGCTCGTTTTGCACGAATTATGCTCATTTTCGCACGATTCAGCCTCTAATTCGCACATATCCGCTGTAATTCGACTCTGTACTATCTAGTCATGTTAAGTTATCGTAACTGAGCACAATTCAACACCACAACGAACAATTTTGCTCGTTTTGCACGAATTATGCTCATTTTCGCACGATTCAGCCTCTAATTCGCACATATCCGCTGTAATTCACTCTGTACTATCTAGTTATGTTAAGTTATCCTATCTGAGCACAATTAAACACCACAACGAACAGTTTTGCTCGTTTTGCACGAATTATGCTCTTTTCGCACGATTCAGCCTCTAATTCGCACATATCCGCTGTAATTCGACTCTGTACTATCTAGTCATGTTAAGTTAACCTATCTGAGCACAATTCAACACCACAATGAACAATTTTGCTCGTTTTGC